>NC_057741.1:361206-386948 GCF_004010195.1 Chiloscyllium plagiosum
CTCCAATCTTTGTGTCGTCTGCAAACTTGCTGACCCATCCTTCAATCCCCTCATCCAAGTCATTAATAAAAATTGCAAACAGTAGAGGCCCAAGGACAGAGCCCTGTGGAACACCACTCACCACAGACTTCCAGGCAGAATGTTTTCCTTCTACTACCACTCGCTGTATTCTGTTGGCCAGCCAATTCTGTATCCAAGATCTTTTTATTTTCCTTCATTCTTCTTGTAAACACCTGAAATTGATGTATCATTGAAGCATTCAAATAGTTTTCAAGTTTTTAATAGGGTTTGGCATTTTAATATAATTAAAAGCTGGAGAATTACCAAATTAAGAAAAATTCAAATTTCAGAAAATGATAAAAACAAGATCAATTCTTGAAAGAAACATCCTCAGAGAAACACGCACTTTAAATATTCAGAATAGAATGAAATCACTAAAATGTGGAAACAGGTAATTTGGCCCAACAAGTCCACACTGACCAGTTGAAGAACGTCCCACTGAGACTGACTCGCTCCCCCCCCCACCAGTGCTTACACATCCCTGGGCGCTATAACATGGCCAAACCACCTAACCTGCACATCTTTGGATTGTGGGAGGAATCCAGAGCACCCAGAGGAAACCCATGCGGACACGGGGAGAATGTGCAAACTCCACACAGATAGTTGCCCGAGATTGGGATCAAACCAGGGTTCCTGCTGCTGCGAGGTAGCAGTGCTAACCACTGAGCCACCATGCCACCCTTATTTCCAATATTTCTTTGTTAATGAACTACCATTTACACCAGTGACAGGAAACAGGGCATGGTAGTAGAAGGCTGTTTTATGACTGGAGCCTGGTGTGCAGTGACATAGGGCTCAATGTTTGATTCCTTATTGTTTGTGATATTCATAAATGATATAGGTGAGAATTTGACAGAAAAAAAGGAAGTGAGCAGATCAGGAAAGTTGTGTGGAGAGAAAAACAATTAATGTCTAGAGTTTGACCTAACTCTTGTTCAGAACTGAAAGGGATTGGAAAATGCGGGTTTTTATTTTGTAGACAGAGGACGGAGTCAGAGCAAAAAGAATGGATGGTGAGGGTGCCTGGTAATAGTTTTAAGATGAGAGAGGAAAAGTTTTAAAGGTAGCTAAGGGGTAACCTTTTCACCCAGAGGGTGGTATGTGTATGGAATGAGCTGTCAAAGGAAATGATGGAGGCTAGTACAATTACAAATTTCAAAGGGATCTGGGTGGATATGTGAATAGCAAGGGTTTAGAGGGATATGGACCAAACGCTGGCAAATGGGACTAGATCAAATTGGGATGTCTGGTTGGTGCGGACGAGTTGGGTTGAAGGGTCTGTTTCTATGTGACTCTGTGACTCTGACAAAAGTAGGTTGATAAGCACATGTGATTGAACAGAATGTGATTTACACATGGACACAGAGAGCAGAGATTTTGAATGACCATAAAAAGCATGGGTGGTGGAACATGGTGTTGGACAGCCAGAAGTAAGTTGGAATAGTCTAGGCAAGATGTAGCAAAAAGCATGACTAAGGATTTTGTCAACAGCTAACAGAATCATGGAGTTATAAATATGCAGTTTTAGTGATGGCAGCAATGTATTACTGGGAGCTCATTCCAGCATCAATCATAGAAACAAGTTACGAACAGTCTGGCTCAACCTTGGACTATTATTAGAGGGAGGAATGGATTCAGTAGCTCAGGAGCAGATGTTGTGGCAGAAGTAGAAGACAATGGCTTCATTTTTTAAAATGCATCACGTAAAAGGACATAGCTGTGAGACTGCTAAATATTACCATAGGAGGTGTGAATAATAATGCTATTACTTTAGATGATGGCACCAAGAAGCAAGCTGAAGGAGGGAGCAAAATATAGTTTCCTGGGGAATTGCTGTGTAAATGGGAAGAGGAACCTTTGGAAGTATACTTTTGGTGAGATGCATTTCCTTTTAGTGATGGGAATCCTATTGTGTGCTTCCCCTGCATTATTGATCCCTGACTTGAGAGATATAATGAGTTGAGATGGAGTTGAAAGGGCTGATAGAGTCCTCAACCTATCTCAAGATAAGGATCTTATCTGAAATGTTACTTAACAATGGATTGTGATGCAAACCATTTAGCTAAGTGTTCCTAACATTCCATTGAAAATATCTGATCATTCGTTTAGTTTTTTGGTATGATAATGATCAAAATTTAGAGCACAGACATTTGTAAAAGACAATTTAGCGTTTTCTTACAATTATACAGATCACAAGCATTCAGGATATCTTTACTTATGAATCATTATTGCTTGGAAGAATCCTTCTCTCCGATGACCCCATTTGAAGAATAAAACCTATTTTGGAAGAGAAAGGTCTCGATTAGGTCTCGCTTTATGGCAATTATTTGAACTTTGAAGAAATATAAAATAGCATTGTTTGCTATCAAGGACATAGCACTCAGTCTCCATCAGTAACACGCGAGCAAGTCCGTGGAGCTTTCAAGCTAGAAAAATTAAAGATTAGATTTTCAATCACAAAGCAACGGTGCAGTTCACAAAATTTTGTGGCTGGCTACACCCAGCTTGGGAGAAACTGCCCCTCGAATGGAGAGATCTTCATTTGAGGGGTGTGTATGTGCTGGCCACAGAACTGAAGCAAGAGGTTATGAAGTGCTTAGATGGGTGTTAAAAGATATGCTTTTATCTGGATCTTTGTCACGGTTATTTGCTTATATTTTGGATCCTCTCTACCCCACTCCTCATGCTCCTTGCTACCACCCACTTCCCATGCTCCATTCATACAAATGTGTGTCACCCTATACCCCACACACTCCCAAGGACCACTGCACCCCAAAACCAACTTAACGTTAGCTCACAACTATAATGGCCAACTCCACCGCCAATGGCCCTTCATACTTTGAGCGAATCCATAACCCACACCAGTCCCGATGGCCCCATATGGTCAGCTATGTCAACTTCTGGAAAATCGTGAAGGGGCATAGCTAAGTTAAATAGCCAAGGTCTTTTCCCCAGTGTAAGAGATTCCAAAACTAGAGGGCATAGGTATAAGATATAAAGAGATCTGAGGGGCAACTTTTTCCCACAGAGGGTGTTGCGTAAATGGAATTAATTGACAGAGGAAGTGGTAGAGGCAGGTACAGTTATAACATTTTAAAGATATTTGGACAGGTATATGAATAGGAAAATAGGGATATAGGCCAAGTGCAGGCAAATGGGAGTAGTTTAGTTTGGGAAAGCTAGTCGACATGGATAAGTTGGATTGAAGGGTATGTTTCCATGCTGAATGGTTCCATGACTGCATGACTGTATGACCAACTCCTCTTTCCATCAACTGTAAAATTCAATCTCAATATGATCATTCTTCCCTCAGGGGATCTTTACTATGAGATTATTAGTTAATCCTACCTTGTTTTACAATGCCAGGTTTAGCATAGTCTGATTTTCGTTGGCTCCAGCACAATTTATTTTAAGAAACTATCCAAAAACATTCTATGAACTCCTCATGTAGACTAACTTTACCTCAACTAACTTATCCAGTTTATTTGTAGATTAAAATCTCCATTAATTATCAACATGCCTTTCCAATAAGGTAATATTATTTCTACCTTTACATTTCATTCTACTGTACCATGACTACAAGGGGCCTGTACATCACTTCCATGAGTAAGACCTTGCCTTCATCATTTCTTAAAACCATTTTCACATTCCAGTTTTCTAAACTTCTCTTATCCCTTGCTATTGTGCTATCTTAATGTTAATACATAACAATTCAGGACACCTGCTACCTTGTGACACTGTCTGTCCTAATTCAACCAGTATTTACCACAGAAAGAACCCAGGAGCCACACTGAAGTGAAATAAAATAAATTTTAAAATATCTATTTCAGCTGTCATTGTATGGAGAATCGGAGGCTGAGAGGTGACCTTCCAGAGGTTTATAAAATCACGAGGAGCATGGATAGGGTGAATAGCCAAGGTCTTTTCCCCATGATAGAAGAGTCCAGAACTAGAGGCCATAGGTTTAAAGTGAGAGGGGAAAGATTTAAAATGGATCTAAGGGGCAACATTTTTACATGCAGAGGGTGGTGCACATATAGAATGCGCTGCCAGAGGAAGTGATGGAAGCTGATACAATTACACTTAAAAGGCATCTGGATGGGTATATGAATAGGAAGGGTTTAGAGGGATATGGGCTAAATGCTGGCAAATGGAACTAGAATAATTTAGGATATCTGGTCAGCGTGGACAAGTTGGACTGAAGGGTCTGTTTCCGTGCTGTACATCTATGAAAGTCCATTCAAAACTTTTAAATCCTCTCAAGTACTTAATCATTTGTATTCACAATCACATATCAAACACAATTAATCCTTTAATAGCCCATTAAATTGTGAATTTAGAACCACCTACTGGGATAATTATAGCTCATGGAATATAGCCAAGTGCAGATAATTACATGAGGGAGCGCTTAGGCTATCATCCAAACAGAGTGTAAATGCTAAACCAGAAAAAAATTTCATCTCTCACTGAGGTAGTCAGGCCAATGTATTTAATTCTTAAAAGTTTGGAGATTTGCGTAGCCTTATAGCTTGAATATTTTTCAACCAGTCACTGATACAGGGAAGCTTTGGTGAATATAATGGCAAGACATTCAGATCTGGGACCTGTTTGTCTGTGAAGACGCCATGACTCTGAGAAAATTCCTGGCCTCAGTCTTGAAAGCTTGATTAATCTTTATAGTTACGGACTTGAAATCAGAACAAAACCTAGTTGCTACATTGTAATCCAACATCTTAATCAGTCACAGTACACAATTACTGAGGAACCATTTTAACTTAATGATTCTAGGGGGATAAAACCATCAACCATCTGGAGATCAAGGTTAAATTTTTACTTGTGTGGAATTTAAATGTAATTGAATAAATCTGTGTTGGTGACCATGCAAATACCTGACTGTCACAATAAAAATAAATCTACTCTTCAGTAATGTCCTTTATGGACGGAAATCTGCCTCCTTACCAGGTTGAGATGTAACATCAGATCTACAACAATGTAGTTAACTTTTGGCTATGGAATAGGCTGATAGGCCATTCAGTTGTACCTAAGAAGCCAGCAGGCCTGCACTTTCTTAAAGAAAATCAAGAAGAGAATCATGGAATGATCACAGGGCAGAGAGCGGCAATTTGGTCTATCAGTCTCAGTCACTTGCCCTTTCCTTTCCCCTTTGCCCTACAGACGTTATGCCTCTGCAAAGTACCTATCTAATTTCCTTTTGAAAGCCACAATTGAATCTGCACTGATCACATTCTCAGGCAGTGCATTCCAGATCCCGACCACTCTGTATTAAAAAAAAGTTTTCTTTTGATATCTCTGATTCTTTTACCTTTAAATCTTCTCTCAACTTTAATAATAGTGAGTACAGTTACTCTCAAACAATTCTGCAGACCCCAAATTATTTTGGACATTTCTATGCATCCTTCTGTCAATCTTCTCTAAGGACAACCCCCAGTTGTCCAATCTACCTGTCGAATAGAAGTCCTTCATCCCTGAATTCAGTCTTGTGAACATTATCTGCATTCTCTTGAAAGCCTGGACACTCTTCCAAAATATAGAGCAGTGCATAAATTAATTGGACAGAGTACTTCAGTTGACACCAAAGCAGTATTTATATAATCTTATGAAAATCTTGCATTTGCATTCTATGCCTCTATTTAGAAAGCTTAAAATCCTGTATATTTTTCAACTGCATTACCAACCTTCTCCCCCACCTGCAGTTTACGACCCTGTGTTTTATATTACCTCTCCTCATGCTTCCTATGAAAATGAATCACTTCTACTGATCTGTATTAAATTACATCTGCCATCTATGAGGTGCTGTGGCCACCGACAGCAGCAGAATTGTACCTCAGCACAAAGTGTAACCTCATGACTTGGCATATCCCCTATGCAAACGTTACCACCAAACCAGGGATAAACTCTAGTTCAATGTAGAGTGCAGGAGGGTATGCCAGGAGCAGCACCAGGTATACCTGAAACTGAGGTGTCAAATAACATAAGCAGCAGGTGATAAACAGAGGTAAACAATCTCACAACTAATTAGATTAGATTACCTACAGTATGGAAACAGGCCCTTCAGCCCAAACAAGTCCATACCAACCCTCCGGAGAGTAACCCACCAGATCCCATTCCCCCTACCCTGAATTTATCCCTGACTTTATCCCTGACTAATGCACCTAACACTATGGACAATTTAACATGGTCAATTCACCTAACCTGCACATCTCTGGACTGTGGGAGTAAAACGGAGTACCCAAAGGAAACCCACACAGACACGGGGAGAATATGAAAACTCCACACAGTCACCCAAGGCTCGGCCTGGATTTGAACCCAGGTCCTTGGTGCTGTGAGGCAGCAGTGCTAACCACTGAGCCACAGTGCCAACCCTAAGGAATCAGATCTAAACAGTCCTGCTACATCCTGTTGTGAATGGTGGTAGACAATTAAACAACTCACTGAAGGAGGAGGCTCCACAAATATCCCCATCCTCAATGATGGAAGAGCCCGGCATATCAGTGCAAAGATAAAGCTAAAGCTTTCACAGCAATCTTCAGGCGGAAGGGCCAAGTGGATGATCCATCTTGGCTCCCTAACATTGCAGATACCAGTCTACAGCCAATCCGCTTCACTCCATGTGATATCAAGAAATAGTTGGAAGCACTGGATACTGCAAAGGCAACATTCCGACAATAGTACTGAAGACATATGCTCCAGAGCTTGCCAGCCCAGCTGTTCCAGTACAGTTACAACACTGGCAAGTACCCAACAATGTGAAAAGCTGGCAAAGTGTGTCCCGTACATAAAAGGCAGGACAAATCCAACCCAGCTAATTACAGCTCCATCAGTTTACTGTCGATCATCCGTAAAGTGATGGAAGGTGTCATCAAAAGTGCTATTAAGCAGCACCTGCTCAGCAATAACCTGCTCAGTGACGCCCAGTTTAGGGTCTGCCAGGGCCACTCAGCTCCTGATCTCATTACAGCCTTGGTTTAAAAATAGACAAATGAGCTGAATTCCAGAGGTCAGGTGAGAATGGCATCACTTGACATCAAGACCACATCCAACCGAGTGTGGTGTAATGGACCCATAGCAAAACTGAAATCAATGGATATCAGGGGGGAAAAGCTCTCCAATGATTAGAGTCATACCTGACACACAGGAAGATAGTTGTGGCTGTTGGAGACCAGCAGCTCAGCTCCAGAATGTTCTTCAAAGTTGTGTCCTAGGCCCAACCATCTACAGCTGTTTCATCAATGATCTTCCCTCCATCAGAAGTGGGGATGTTTGCCGATGATGGCACAATGTTAGATTAGATTAGATTCCATACAGCGTGGAAACAGGCCCTTCAGCCCAACAAGTCCACACTGACCCTCCGGAGAGCAACCCACCCAGAACGATTACCCCTGACTAATGCACCTAACACTACAGGCATTTTAGCATGGTCAATTCACCTAACATGCACATCTTTGGACTGTAGGAGGAAACCCATGCAGACACAGGGAGAGCGTGCAAACTCCCCACAGACAGTTGCCCAAGGTGAGAATTGAACCCGGGTCCCTGACGCTGTGAGGCAGCAGTGCTAACCACCATGCCGCCTACATTAATCACTATTCACAACTCCTCAGACACTGAAGCAGTCTGTGTCCAAATGCCACAAGATCTGGACAATATCCAGGCTTTAGCTGACGCATGACAATTAACATTTGGGTCACACAAATGCCAGACTATGACCATCACCAACATGAGATAATCATGTCCCCTGACATTCAATGGTGTTACCATCACTGAGTCCCCACTATCAACATCCTTGGAGTTATCATTGATCGGAAACTCAACTGGACCCACCACATAACACAATGGCTACAAGAGCAGGTCAGAGGCTAGGAATACTGCGGCGAGTCACTCACCTCCTGACTCGCCAAAGCCTGTCCATCATTGAGAAGGCACAAGACAGGAGTGTGTTGGAATATTCCCCATTTGCAGCCCCAACAACACTCAAGACACTTGACACCATCCTGGACAAAGCAGTCTGCTTGATTGGCACAATAACCACGAACATTCACTCCCTTCACCACCGACGCTCAGTAGCAGCAGTGTGTACTATCTACAAGATGCACTGCAGAAATTCACCAAAGATCCTCAGACAGCACCTTCCAAACCCACAACTATTTCCATCTAAAAGAATATGGACAGCAGGTATATGGGAACATCACCACCTTCAAGTTCCCCTCCAAGCCACTCACCATCCTGACTTGGAAATATATCACCATTATTTCACTGCCACTGGGTCAAAATCCTGGAATTCCCTCCCTTCAGGGCATTGTGTGTCAGCCCACAGCAGGTGGACTGCGGAAGTTTAAGAAGGCAGCTCACCACCACCTTCTCAAGGACAAGTAGGAACAGGCAATAAATGCTGGCCCAGCCTGTGACACCCACATTCCACAAATTGAATAAATTTTAAAGTCTATCTTGAAGTCTCTCTTTCTCACAGTGCATGTTACATCTATGTATTGCATATTTCCTTTTCTGTATTGTGTGTTATATATCTAAGTTTATAAGTTATCAATGCATAGCAACAAATCTATTGATCCTGCACTGATCTCTGAAGGGACCTGCTGGTTATTGTTTAGTCTAAAACATCATCGTTCACTAACACTTTTAATTGCCTGTCAGTTACTCCCCTGCTGCATACTGCCATTACACCTCCTTGGGCTCCAGTTATACTAGCCAACCTATTATGTAGTATATTATACAACCATCTATTGGACGTCTTTGTATGCCACATTAACTTCACTAGCCTCAACAAAGTCCTCTGTTATTTTTAGATTAGATTACTTAAAGCGTGGAAACAGGCCCTTCCGCCCAACAAGTCCACACCAACCCTCCAAAGAGCAACCCACCATACCCATTCCACTATATTTACCCCTTTGCCTAAGGCTACGGGCAATTTAGCATGGCCAATTCACCGAGCTTGCACTTCTTGGAGGATTATTGGAGGAAACCGGAGCACCCGGAGGAAACCCACGCAGACACAGGGAGAATGTGCAATTTAGATTACCTACAGCGTGGAAACAGGCCCTTCGGCCCAACAAGTCCACACCGCCCCGCCGAAGCGCAACCCACCCATACCCCTGCATTGGTATACCCCTTACCTAACACTACGGGCAATTTAGCATAGCCAATTTACCTGACCTGCACATCTTTGGACTGTGGGAGGAAACCGGAGAACCCGGAGGAAACCCACGCAGACACGGGGAGAACGTGCAAACTCCACACAGAGAGTCGCCTGAGGCGGGAATTGAACTCGGGTCTCTGGCGCTGTGAGGCAGCAGTGCTAACCACTGTGCCACAGTTATGTTATGAAGAAACTCAATCAAGTTAGTTAAGCCAACTTAGCCTTTAAAAATATTCATGCTGTGCTCCTTAATTAATCTACAGATATCCCAAAGAATATTAATTTTGTCATGGGTTATTATTTCTGTATGTTATTATATCACTGAGTTTAAACTAATTGGCCAGTGTTCACTGTGTTTATTCTTACACTATTTCTTCGATAAAGGTTAAAATTCTGCCGTCTCTGGCAACAAGCCCTCCCAGACTGTATTAGGATTCTTAGATTATGGCCAGTGCCTCAGCAACTTCTTCCCTTGCTTCCCTCAACTTATTTTAATGCTTTCCATTTGGTTTTGCTGTCTTAACATTAAATGAACAAGCCTTTATAATACCTCCAATTTCAACTTACCGCCAGTCCACTGTCTCAAGTATCTTCTTATTCACTATGACTCTGACATACTATGTTGCTCAGTTCATGTATAGATTCCCTTCTTATCCCAAGTCAAGTCCACTCCTCTTTTCATTAATACGTACAACACAGATGGCCTCCTTCTTCAAGGACCGCAATTTCCCCCCCGACGTGCCCTCCACCGCATCTCCTCCACTTCCCGCTCCTCCGCCCTTGAGCCCCGCCCCGCCAACCGCCACCAGGACAGAACCCCACTGGTCCCCACCTACCACCCCACCAATCTCCATGTACAGCGCATCATCCGCCGTCACTTCCGCCACCTCCAAACAGACCCAGCACCAAGGATATATTTCCCTCCCCTCCCCTATCAGCTGTCCGTAGAGACCACTCCCTCCGCGACTCCCTTGTCAGATCCACACCCCCCACCGACCCAACCACCACTCCCGGCACCTTCCCTTGCAACCGCAGGAGGTGCAACACTTGCGCCCACACCTCCCCCCTCACTTCTCTCCAAGGCCCCAAGGGAAACTTCCATATCCGCCACAGATTCACCTGCACCTCCACCCACATCATCTACTGCATCCGCTGCAGCCGGTGTGGCCTCCTCTATATTGGGGAGACAGGCCGCCTACTTGCGGAGCGATTCAGAGAGCACCTCTGGGCCACCCAGACGAACCAACCAAACCACCCTGTAGCACAGCATTTCAACTCACCCTCCCACTCCACCGAGGATATGCAGGTCATTGGACTCATCCACCGCCAAACTTTTCACCTATCACATTTCCAACTCCCCTCCTCCAAGTCCCTCCTCCCTACCTTTTATCTTCTCCTGCTGAACACTCTCTGCTCATTCCTGAAGAAGGGCCTGTGCCCGAAACGTCGAATCTCCTGTTCCCTGGATGCTGCCTGACCTGCTGTGCTGTTCCAGCAATAAAGTTTCAACCTCTTTTCATTAACCATTGCCAATCCTAAACATATGAATTTCCTTTCATTTTAGCTGGCAATTATTTCTTATATTTTTTTTTGTTCCCTCTCTTATTTCTTTTTTCACTTTCCTTCCCAAACTCTTTGTGTTCAGTGTGATTCTCAACCTGATGTCTGTCATACACATCCTTTCACTGCTTCAATTTATTTTCTATTTCTTTTGTCATCTAGAAGCTCTGGATTTGTTTGACCTCTGTTTCTTCCTGCTGGGAATATATCTATAACCTCATCTATAATCAACTTTCTCCTCTTGAAATAAAAACAAAATACTGTAGATGCTGGGTCTGAACCAAGCACAAAGAGTACTGGAGAAACTCAACCTGAATGTGGAGAGAGAAACAGTGTTAATGCTTCAAGTCCAGAGTAACTCTTCTTCAGAATCTTCTTCTCTTTAAAGGCAGCCCATTTATCCTTTTACAGTTTTGCTAGCAATCTTTGATAACGATTTATCTGCAGTTGGTCCATACTCAGGTGACTCAGATTGGTTTTCCTCTAATTAAATATTTTTTATTTATGATTGGTCCTTATATTTCTCAATAACTAATTGGAACCTTGCTGTCCCTAAGTATTCCTAACTGACAGTTCATCAATTTGACTAAATTCTTGCCTCAGAAATAGAACTGGTAATGCTGCTTTCATTATAAGGTTAGAAACATGCTAGTCAAGAAAATTTGCCTGAACACATTTCAGAAACTATTTTCTCTTTGTTCTTTACATTATAATTATCCCAGACAGTATTAGGAACATTAGGATCATTAGCAGAGGAAAGTGGCCGAGCAGAGGCTGATAGCTAAGTTCAGTACCCATAGGGAGGGCCTCAACCGGGACCTTGGGTTCATGTCACATTACAGATGATCGCCATTGCACTACACACACACACAGATATTCCTACACACACACACTCTCATATACACATGGACACAGGAACACACAGATGCACACACAGACACCCACACACACCCTTATAGACACACACACTCCCACACTCACACATGCACCCCCTCACAGACTTAAGACACTCTGCACTCACTACACACACACACACACTTTGTCACACTCACAACCCCCATCCCAGACAGACAGACAGACACACACAGACAAAGTCCCACATGCACACATATATTTTGTGGGGTAAATTTGTACTTGCAGAGTTACATTGCACTTTGTTCAAAAACTGCATACATTCATGTAGAACTGTGAGCTCAAAAACTGCATGAATTTATGTAAAACTCTGTTATCTCACTTTTTAGATTAGAATCAATCTAAACATCAGGTCATAGACAGAGAACACAGGGGGCTAACACCTTCAACATATTGTCTAACTATCGCCATTGTTAACAGCTAACCAGAGAATGCAACTTTAAAAAAAAGGTTGGACTATAACCTGGTGTTGTGTGATTTTTAACTTTGTACACCCCAGTCCAACACCGGCATCTCCAAATCATGAGGATCATTAATGCCCTGCATTATTTTATGCATCTCAATAATTTCCTTGAAATTCACTGAAAATCAGGTCCTTTGTATCTTTGCTAGACAATAAATATGCAGTAGAAGTTGACTTTCCTTGTGACATCCCATGAATAAATAATAAAAGGAACTTTTCAGGCTAAAATTATGCATTTAAAAAAAAGTCTACACTCATATTTCACAACTGAGATTTTATTTAATTAAATGTTGGCTATGAGAGATTGAATTGAATTAACACTTTGAATGATCTAAAAAGGGAATTTCTGGTTGATAGCAAGTACTTTAATATGTGATTCAGATTGGTTGGATTTATATTTTTATGGAAGGTAATATACATATATAAAATGATGTGCGTCTACTACTTGCATGTAGACGGTGTGTTTATCTGGTTCTTAAAATTTGTTTTCACTGTAATCCAGATCTGTCATGTACTCAGCAATGTCCTGCTTATCATTGCTTAGTTTTCTTTGGTTGAATAGAATTCTGGACAGTGTTAATGGGGTCTTACTCTAAGATGGAGGGATGGCTTGACTGTTGGCTAATTCTTTTTTAAAGCAAGTACTCATTCACAGCATGTAAACACGACCACTCTGCACAAAGTCTAAGCAGTTGTTCCTTGTCTAGAGTCATATAATTATCCTGCACATCACATAATCATGACGTCATTGATGACCCAACTTCTTGTGTACATCCCCAGGAGTTAATACTTTACGCTGCAACTCCCCCAAATGTTTTTTATAATCATGTACACACCTTTGTTCGTGATGGCTTCATCTTTACACAATCTAATGTGGAGTTCTCATGGAGGTTATTGAGGATCTGCATTCTCCAGACTTTTCCTTCAGGCGTTACTGTTCCTCCTTTGACTTGGTCATCTTATTTTTCTTCCCTTCTCCTTCTCCAGCAGGGAAAGTTTATACTCTTTGTGGTTGGTTTTACCCTTGCCACTTTCTCTGTGTTTTCAATTTATCTAATGTTTAAAGAAAGAAAAGCTCCAACTTCATTGCTGAAAGTCATATCTTTCTGTTGTGGATAATTAAAAGTATTTTTGCTTATGCAATAGTTTAATACCTCCCTCTGAACAAAGAAATTTGCCCATTTAGATGGAACCTCTGCAGCTTTATTGCATTCCTAGGTGGTGGGAGATCCTTTGTAGCCTTTGTTTTTGCAGATAAATTGTGATTCCAACTGGTTACAAAATCTGACCTAAAAGAACTTGGTTATGGAGTTTAAAAACTCTTATTTCTCACTTGGTGTTAACTTTTCATCTTGTCGAGTCTGACTCCCCTGCATCCTCTGGAATACCTTTGGACATAATCACAAAAAATAGTCAATTAAAACAGTAATGTCCGAATGGCATTTTTTTAAACAAAAAACATCATTCAACATAGATAAACTAAATAGACACGGTCTAAATCAGAGTGGTGCTGGAAAAGCACAGCAGGTCAGGCACCTGTCCACTCCACCCTCCTCCCTGACCTATCAACTCCATCCCCACCCCCATTCACCTATTGTACTCAATGTTACTTTCTCCCTACCCCCACCCCCCTCTCATTTATCTCTCCACCCTGCAGGCACCCTGCCTCTAATCCTGATGAAGGGCTTTTGCCCAAAACATCAATTTTCCTGCTCCTCAGATGCTGCCTGACCTGCTGTGCTTTTCCAGCACCATTCTGATCTAGACTCTGGTTTCCAGCATCTACAGTCCTTGTTTTTACCTAAATAGACACGGTCTTTTCCCTGCTTTGGGAGTGTCCAAAACTAGAGGGCATAGGTTTGGGGTGAGAGGGGAAAGATTTAAAAGGGTCCTAAAAGGAACTTTTTCATGCAAAGGATGGTGCATGGATGGAATGGGCTTCCAGAGGAAGTACTGGAGGCTGGTACAATTGCAACATCTGGATGGGTATATGAATAGGAAGAGTTTAGATTAGATTACATACAGTGTGGAAACAGGCCCTTTGGCCCAACAAGTCCACACTGGCCCTCTGAAGAGAAACCCACCTCCCTATATTTACCTCTGACTAATCCACCTAACACTACGGGCAATTTAGCATGGCCAGTTCACCTAACCTGCACATCTTTGGACTTTAGAGGGATGTGGGCCAAGTACTGGCAAACTGTACTAGATTACTTTAGGATATCCAATCTGCATGGATGAGTTGGACCGAAGGGTCTGTTTCCATGCTGTACAGCTTTGTGACTTTTATGACTGTATGTCCGTGAACATTGCTGATTGGGCCAGCGTTCATTGTCTATCCCTCGTTGCCCTTAAGGAGGTGATGGTGAGTTGCTTTTTTTAAAGCACTGGAGTCCGTGTGCTGTAGGTAGACTGGCAATACCATTAAGAAGGTTTTTCCATGCTTTTGACTCAGCAATAGTGAAGGAACAGCAACATATATTTCCAAGATGATATTTTGAGTGGCTTACAAGAGACCTTGCAGGCTATGTTGTTCCTATATATCTGATCCCTTGTCCTTTTAGATGGTAGTGGTCAAGGGTGTGAAAGGTACTTTCTAAGGATATTCGGTGAATTTCTGAAGTGTATCTTGTAGATAGTACACACTGATGCTATTGAGCATCGGTGGTGGAGTGACTGAATGTTTGTGGAAGTAGTGCCACAATATAACTTGTTTTGTCCTGGATGGTGCAGTTGTTGGAACTGCAATCATTCAGGCAAATGAGACTCCTAACTTGTGTATGTAGGCTTTGAGGAGTCAAGAGGTGAAGTACTCACTGGAATATTCTTACCCTCTGGTCTGCTCTTCTAGCCACTAGTTATATGGCTAGTCCAGTTCAGTTTCTGGTCAATGGTAACCCACAGGATGTTGATAGTGGGGTTTTGAATGATGGTAAGACCATTAAATATCATGGGGCAATGGTTAGATTGACTCATATTAGAGATGGTCATTGCCTGGCCTTTGGGGCGCAAATTTTATTTACCACTTTTCAGAAGTGGCAAATGGAATGTAATGTAGGAAAGTATGATGCTATGTACTTTGATAGGAGGAATAGAGACATTGACTAATTTCTAAATGAGGAAAGGCTTCGGAAACCTGCAGTACAACTTTTAACATTTGCTTATACCTGTGTTTTTGTTTTTGCTGCTGTTTACCTATTATTTACTTATCTATGCTACGTAACTCTGTGATCTGCCGGTATTGCTCGCAAGACAAAGCTTTTACTGTGCCTCGGTACATGTGACAATAAATTCAATTCAATTCACTTGGGAGTCCTAGTTCAGGATTCTGCATGCAGATTCAGTTGGCAGTTAAGATAACGAATGCAAAGTTAGCATTCATTTCGAACCAGAACACAAGAACAGGGATGTACTGCTGAGGCTGTGTAAGTCTCTAGTCAGATCTATTTTAAATACCGAAAGCATTTTGGGGCCAGGTATTTAAGCTAGCATTAGAGGTGATCAGAGGAGGTTCACAAGATTAATCCTGATTTATTTGATAGAAGTTGCAATGCAATCCAATTGTGCCATTTTCCCTCATCATATAATACTGAGGGAAATACTGAGCTGCTCCTGTATCTCTATTAGTATTGATAGAATTGGTTTCTATAAATCTCTGTATTGCAATTCTAGTATTAGTTTTCTAATTCCTTTGTTCCTTCAAGGGAGATGATTTCCAAACTTTCTGATACCTTACTTCTGAATTTCAGGTTTTTTTTGATTAAATTTAAGTTGTGTTGAATGGTTTGGAAGATTTCTTGTCATCACGTCTAGCGAGTTTTCCCACCCTGTTTGCCCGGGTTATAGCACTGACCTTATCTTGGGGAAGGTAAAGTGAACCTGAGTACAGATGGAATCGGTTACTGTCCTGCTGCATTGATGAGTGCATGACTGAGAGATGCCACACAGGTCAACTATTTTGCCTGGAATAGCCTAGTCACATACAGGGTTAGTACCTTCACAGCCATTGGAAGAGGATAACTGCCCACTAATGCAGCCCTCGGGTCACGCTCCAGCATCCAGTACTGTTCTGTCCCTGGATATTTGAAGCATTTGTGTTAGCACTGTGTCTTGTTCATGCCAGAAAATGGACGTTGGGCTGGAAAACTCTAGGCCTCTTGTGGCCCACACACCTCCTGAGGGACCCTGCAACTCTGACCTCTCCCTGAGCTGGACGCTCCATGTGGGGGCCTGCTGCTACTCCTGGATTTGCTATGCTTCATGCACTTCCTGCATTCATCTTCTCTTACTTACAGACACAATGAGCAATATTTCATTTGCAGCAGGGCCCTTCCCTCTTGGTGGAGGGGCCCTTAATTAGGCACCGAATTTCTTAGATCTCAGACAGTCATTGGCATCGAACCATCCAAATGAGGGCAGAGATATACTGGACATGGTTAACGGGGAGACGTCTGCATTGGACCTCCACATTTCACCTCAGAATTTGCAGTTACTTGGTGAAGGTGTCACTCTGCCTGTGACCACCACATGCCATTGAATAGGGGTTGCCTACAGGGCAAACACCACACGAAATCCTTCACCCACATCAAATCTGAACCTCACACTACCCTCAGCACAATTGTGACATTTACATGACAGAGGACTTGAACTTGTGTGGCTCCATCCTTTGGGATGGAGCTAATTGTAGTTTCTCTTCAGCGAGTTCTGACTTTTTATACTGTCATTGTTGGTAACTCCAACATTGCTGAACTGCTAATTTTCAAT
Organism: Chiloscyllium plagiosum; assembly: GCF_004010195.1. NCBI lineage: Eukaryota > Metazoa > Chordata > Chondrichthyes > Orectolobiformes > Hemiscylliidae > Chiloscyllium > Chiloscyllium plagiosum. The sequence goes on from NC_057741.1 coordinate 378,138, forward strand.
TTGCAATCACCAATGGCATGTCGCAAATTTCTTTCCAAGATGACAGCAGAGTAGCAACACTGAATCTGAGCTCCTGGTCTGGTGCTCGGCTGCTTATATGTGCTTCCTTTTTCCTTTCTTTCTTTTCTCTTTCGCTCTCTTTCTTTACTTTTTCTCTTTAAAAGCCTTTTCAGCATTTTGGTAAGGCGAGAGCGGGCACGGCCTCCCAAGTATATATGGCAACAATGGCAAGTATCAGCTTCTTGGAGAGAGTGAGCCCTCAGAGAGCTTGTGACAACAGTGAATGTGGGCTCAGTGGTGAGAGATAGTGCGGGAATGTGGTGACTTCAACACTGGTGGGCCCCATCAGTGCAGGACTTGAGTTGGTGATTGCAGCACCCACTTTCAAGATGACAGTGATAGCAGGGCAGCCTCTGTGGTTAGTGGGGAAGGTGTTTGACAAGGGCTTCAGCAATGCAGTGGGCCTGAATTGGTACTATTGGTGGATTGATGGGTGCAACTTTTGCATCGGTGGCAACATGGTAGCCCCGGGGGGTTCTCTTGGCAGCAAATCAGTAACAGTGGTGGTAGCCTTGGATTGGAACTCCTGGAATGGAATGTGATGCGAGGGCGTTGGTGGGCATGGAGCCCGTTGTGGAGACACCCCAGTGTAGTTGTGTTTTGCAAATGGCTACTTCTTGTTTTCATTGTTACAGTGTTGTAGTGTCCAGCTTTTGCTCATCAAACTGATGCTTACTCCATACATCCTGGGGCTTGTACCAGTCATTTGTAGGGAGCACTTCATATGAAGAGAAGGGAAAGTAAGGCTGATGACACAGATTGTGTTAGACACTGTCAGCACTGGGCACTACCTGGTCACCAGGTATATCCACCCCCCTTCTCAAGAGCCTGCATGCCCCCTATTACCTTGCACTACCCCACCAGACCATTTCATCCCACTCCCCCAACATGGAGATCCATTGGATTAAACTTTGTCTACAACTGTCCTCCCTACTCCTTGAACTCTGGCATTACACCTTCCTAATGCCCAACCTGTTCTTTGCACTTTGTCTGTGGAGTTCACAGTCAATAATCCCCTCCGCTCACAATGCCTCCTCCCATCCTAGAGCCTATGTTACCCTCTGATATTGTTCTAAAACTCCCCCATTCAACTTGAGAATTCCCTCATCACATTCTTAATTTGCCATTAATATAAATGCTTTTTCTTCCTTCTCTCAGCTTTGACTCTTTTGTCTGTTCTCTCATTCACCCCCTGCTGCCCTTACAGGTCCCCCCATTTCTTGAACCTTTTTGATTGACTAATAGACACACTTCAGATTGTGTTTGCCCCAAGATCTCTGGCTGACTTTAATGAACAGTGTCCAGCTATGACTGACTGGACCCCTGACTACTGCATTTACAACTTCCTGAATAATGATACACAATTCTCCTGACTGCTTGTGCTGGCCCGACAGGACTGACTGCCGAACAGCCCCAGGACTGTGCTGGGACAGATCGCTTGACCGTGTGGAAGCCCCTGGACTGTGGTTGAGTGTTGACCATCATTGACAGCGTTGGACCCATTGGCTGACAGCACACACTTTGACCCCCCCCCCACCACCACCATTGTTTTGACTGAGGAGTATCATTCATCACTGTCAATCTCTTTCTCTAATGCTGCTATTTTTTGTCTCTCATTGTCCCTCCATGCATTTCGAAAAATGGCAAGGTTGCATCCACATATGCAACTTGGTCCGGGTTTTATTCCTGTGCTGCTGCATTGCTAGTTACTGTTGCTATTCTCCTATCTGCACTAGGAGCTTAATTCACCCACTACACCAACTCTGCCACTGGGTGGGTGTTCTGGTTATTTTGGGTCTCTTCACCAACGCCACCACCTTTTGTTGTTGAGTACAGTTCATGCAACGTTTGTAAGATCGTATATCTTAAGTTAGAGTGATGGCTAAAATCGTGAGACTTTTTCAAAGCAACTCATTGTTAAAAATCACACAACATTAGTGTATCATCCAACAGGTTGTACTTTCAAAGTATAAGCTTGTACTTTCAAATAAACCTATTGGACTGTAACCTGGTGTTGTGCAATTTTTAACTTTGTCCACCCCAGTCCAACACCGGGACCTTCACATCATGATCTCATTAGTTACACCATGCTAATTATCTATATTCCAACTCTGCACAAGGTCTATACTGCTGGTTCTCGTTGTCATCATGTGATTATGACGTAACTCCTGAGAACATACATAAGAAACTAACCTTTTATGCTACAAGCCTGGGTTCTGCCAGGTTAATTGGCTCTAGAATCCATGATAATCTTAGTCTAACTCTGGACACAAAGGCTGAATCCTAGACATTGAGGTGAAAGTGACTGCCCTTGGCAGCATTTGATCAAGTGTGCATCAAAAGGTCTAAACAAAACTGAAGACAGTGGGAATCAGAAGGTAATTCCTTCCCCGGTTGAAGACATATCCAGAAAAAGGAAAGATGATAGTGCTTTTTGCAGCAGAATCCATCTCAGCCACAGGACACCTGCAAACGTTTCTCAGGGTTAAACATCTTCAGCTTCTTCATCAAAACTTTATCTCCGTTGCAAGGTCAGAACTGGGAATGGTTGCTGATGATTGCATAATGTTCAGGACCATTCATAACCTCTCAACTAGTGGAGCACTTCATACATGCATTTCCACTGCTGAACAATCCACTATCAACATCCCGGGATTACCATTAGTGAGAAGCTTAACTGGAGCAGCTATATATATATTGTGGCTATTTGTGCAGGTCAGAGGATGGGTAACTCATCTCCTAAGGTCCCAATGCCTACAAAGCACAGATCAGGACAAGTGCTGCTCCAACTCCAAAGATGTTTGTCAGCATCCAGAACAAAGCATACTTTCTGAGTGGCATCCCATTCACCCAGCATTCACTCCCCCTCAGCACTGGCGTACAGTGGCAGCAGTGTACGCAAACTACAAAGTACTCAGAAGTACTTCTTTAAGGTTCTTTCAACAATATTTCAGAAACCCATGATCTGAAAACCTAAAAAAAAGAGCAGCATTGGAAAGCCACTACATGTGGGATCCTCACTAATTCAAACACCACCTTGACTTGTAATTTGATCAGTATTCTTTCATTGCCATACAGTCAAAAGGGTGACGCAGTAGCTCAGTGGTTAGCACTGCTGCCTCACAGCACCAGGGTCCCAGGTGCGGTTCCAGCCTCGGGTAACTGTCTGTGTGGAGTTCACACATTCTCCCCGTGTCTGCGTGGGTTTCCTCTGGGTGCTCTGGTTTCCTCCCACAGTCAAAAGATGTGCAGGCCAGGTGAACTGGCCATGCTAAATTGCCCACTAGTGTTAGTGTTAGAAGGGAAATGGCTCTAGGTGGGTTACTCTTCAGAGGGTTGGTGTGGATTGGTTGGGCCGAAGGGCCTGTTTCCACACTGTAAGGAAACTAATCTAAAAATTCTCAAACTCCTTTCCTAATAGCACTTTGGTTGTTCCTACACCTCATAGACTACAGCAAATCAAGAAGATAGCTTATAACCATCTCCTTCAGGGAATTAGGAATGGGCAATATTTGTTAGTATCATGGATGTCCAGTTTAACACAGAGTTTGCCCTTGATTGCCTTAATTAAATCAGGTGAGCTGCCAGTGTTAAATATTTAGAAGGATTGAAAATCAACTAGGAAAAAGTGAGGACTGCAGATGCTGGAGATCAGAGCTGAAAAATGTGCTGCTGGAAAAGCGCAGCAGGTCAGGCAGCATCCAAGGAGCAGGAGAATCGACGTTTTGGGCATAAGCCTGAAGAAGGGCTTATGCCCGAAACGTCGATTCTCCTGCTCCGTGGATGTTGCCTGACCTGCTGCGCTTTTCCAGCAACACATTTTTCAGCAAGGGTTGAAAATCCACTAGGACAGCCTACTGGTTCAACCATTGGTTCAACCGTAACTGAAAGGAAAGGCATTGAAGTGTTGCAAGTGAAATTGATCTCTGGTTTTTAGCACTGGCAAACATTTCAGCACCTTCACAGTAAGGAAGTGAAAAAAAAAGGAACCTTTAAACCTCTACACACAAGAGAAACCATGTTCTACTTGTTTTAAGCTGTTCTTGAATACAGTTCAGGATTCCTTGTGAATTGCCCCACACTGCCCTGTTGCTGGCAGCATACAGTGAAGAAGGTGATCTAAGATTACAAAGAGATCTTGATCAATTGAGTAAATGGACTGAGGAATGGCAAATGGAGTTTAATTTGGATAAATGTGAGGTATTTCATTTTGGTAAATCAAACAAGGACAGGACTTATACAATCAATGGTAGCGTCTTGGGTAGTGTTTGAAATTTGTGCTACAGGTGAACAGGGTGGTTAAGGAGGCATTTAGCATACTTGCCTTCATTGCTCAGACTTTTGAGCATAGGAGTAAGAATGCCGTTTTGAAGTTGTACAGGAGATTTCTTCTGGAGTACTGTGTGCCGTTCTGGTCATCCTACTATAGGAAGGATATTGTTAAATTGGAGAAGGCTCAAAAAAGATTGACCAAGATGTAGTGTGGACTGGAGTGTTTGGGTTACAGGGAAAGGCTGGATAGCCTGGAATACATTCACGAGAGCACAGGAGGTTGAGGATGACCTTATAGAGGTTCATAAAATCATGAAGGGCATAAATAAGGTGAATAGCAAGTGTCTTTTCGCTCGTGTGGGGAAGTTCAAGAAAAGAGGGCATATTTAAAGGTGAATCAAGAAAATTTCGAAAGGATTTGAGGGGCAACCTTTTTATACAGAGAGTGGTTATTGTTTGGAATGAACTTCAGGAGGAAATGGTAGATGCAGGTACATTTACAACATTTAAAAGACATTGGGATAAGTACATGGATTGGAAAGATTTGGACGGATATGGGCTAAACACCAGATAAGTGGGACTAAGTTTAGTTTGGGAACATGGTCGGTATGGACTATTTGGACAGAAGGGTCTGATTCCGTGCTGTGAGACTCTATAACATTTGAAAATTTGAATGATCAGAGCTCTGTCAGTATGTGAGCAAGGCATTTTAAATGTTTGCACTGGCACTATATTTCCAAGCATTATCAAGATGGTAGCAAGACCAACATTATTTGCATAAAAATGATGTTCCACCCAGTTGCAGAAAATCAATTGTTGATTCTTAATTTGATTCTTGTCAGTTGTATAACTGAAATGTGGATAATAGTGAAATAAAGACATGTACAGGAACTTGATTCCTTCTTGAGTAGGTCTGGCATTTCACTCTTGGAGCATGAATCGGAAATAACAGTATTTTGTGTGATCTTTGCACTTTTGCTCTTCCTGACTCTCAAAGAACATTCAAAAAGAAGTTTTGACAATGTGCTTGTTTTTCCATCTGCATGAAGAGTGAAAAGAATTCAAACAAACCACAGTCTCCTTACTTCCTGGACAAAGACAAAAAAAACAGTCTTTCAACACAGATCTAAGCAACTGTTTAACATATGAAAAGTTCTAATGTCTGTTTTTGGCAACGACCTGGGGTACCTTAAAGAAAGGATTCTTTGCATTTAGCAATTGACCAAAAGCCTATTATGTGAAAATGGACTTATTGCTCATACCTGTACCTCATTGTCCAAGATATCAGTTTTTAAAGGTGAAACTTTGGGCCTTAAGGAGAACCTAAGGGAATTACACCAGCACACGATTTATAACTTTTTCTTTTGTGTTTTAACCACTAGGTTATCTCCCAAATACCTCGACAAAACAGATTATTTAATCAGTTATCTCAATACTGCTTGTGGAAGCTTGTTGTGTTCAAACATCTTCTTACGATTGTTTACATAGCAGCAGTCTCAGGAGGTGGAAAAGTCAATGTTTCGGGTGTGGATTCCAGCATCTGCAGTTTTTATTGTCTCGACATAGCAGCAGCATGTTCCATAGGGAGTGCTTCGCTTGGGATAGCTGGCAATCATAAAAGATGCTGTATAAGTACAAGCTCTTTCTCCATCATTCTCTTTCTTTTTCAGTATACCTCTGCTTTGACCTATGATGCTGTTCAAGTGATGACTGAAGCATTCCGCTATCTACGCAAACAGCGAATTGACATCTCTAGGAGAGGTAGCACTGGAGACTGTCTTGCCAATCCTGCTGTACCCTGGGGGCAGGGAATTGAAATAGAAAGAGCACTAAAATTGGTAAGTATCTTTTTGTTGTTAAGAAGCAGAAGTATTTAAAACATACAAGTAATGCCATGAGGTGGAAATCACTCATGGCATGAGGTGCAAAACGGCTCATATTGGATGAGCTCTCTGTTAAATACAATGTCTGATATTCATTTCCATTGCAGTCAATAGAAATGGAAACTGGTTGCTGCAGATAATGGGCAGCTGATCCAGAACCAACCACTTGAGTCAATGCTCAGGATAATTTCCTATCTCAAAATTTCCTTGACCTTCGACCATAAGTTTCATAAATTGGCACTCCTTTGAAAACAACTTACAGATTGTATATGCTAATATCTTTTAAAAGTATTACCTGCTCTGTATTTAGTGATGTATTTCACCAACTAGGCCAAAAGCTGTTCTGCTGCTTACCATATGTTAATGTAACATATTTTTGTAACTCACACTAAGAATGTGGGCAGTGCTAGTATGACCAGCATTTATTATCTCCTTTTACTTACTCTTGAGATTATCCTGTGAAACCTTCTTCTGGAATCTCTGCAGTCCATCTCCCGAAGGCATTTCCACACCTTCTAACTGCAGGAGCAAGATATAGAGAGACTGCAATTATTTACTGGCAGAGAAACTTAGAAACTGTTTCTGTGATATGTTAAGCAATCTAGGCTGTTGTTATTCAGTGATCATCCAATGCAAAAATCGGTATTCACTGAATTAGATCTCGCCTGAATATATTTTCTTCACTCCAGGTAATAATATATTAAAAAATCTGATGTCACTAAAACTCCTACACTCATTACCTCTTTGTAACCTGGTTAATAGCATTTATGGGGACTGCCAAAATTTATACAGAATGAGCTGGATTATCAGTTTTATTCCACATTGTGAAACATAAGGGACTGCTGTGGTTCAAAGTAATTTTCTTTCTAACTGGTATTTCCCAGAAGAATCTTTGTCATTGTCAGATCCATTTTTCAAATTGGACTTTGGGTAATAGCAGCTCAATTAACTGCAAATGGCCAAGGGGTTTTAGTGCTATCTGTCTTTATGTGTCAGCGGCAACATTGCAAAATGAACCAATTTTCTTTTAAAAAATGAATTATCTGCAATAATTACATTGCCAACAGGTACTCATCATGGGTAACATTCTAGCTCTATCTTGATAATTGGACCCCGCAGAATGCTTTTATTGACAGTGCAATCAGTTGTTAAAATTTGACAACATTATTTGTTAAATTATACTTCACAAAAATTGAATAATGTTATTTCCTCCTCATTCCCTGATATAGGTTCGCATTGATGGTTTAACTGGAAATATTCAGTTTGATCAATTTGGAAGAAGAGTCAATTATACAGTTAATATCATGGAACTCAAAAACAATGGTCCCCGCAAGGTAACAGTGCTATATCTGATCAATCTATCTGACAACTTTTTCAGGTTATCTCTTTGAATATCAATAATTTATTGTTAATTTATTGACACCTTGGAAGAAGTGAATCACATTCCAGTATGGTCTTCAGATGTTGATTATGAATTATGCAATGATCAATTATTTATTCTAATTCTAGGAATTTTTTGGGAGCATCTCATGTCATTTCCTGATGGTAAATTTATTATGTTACTATTGGCATATTTAAAGAAGGAGCAAAATCTGAATTGTTTGACTGACTTCAGCTTTGGCTAGCAAATTCTGCGTCAAACATACAAAGTAGGATAAGCCACTTGGCTCCTCTGACCTTATCAGTCTTCAATGAGATTCTTGGCTCTTCAGTTTGTGGTCTCAGCTCCACTTTTCTGCTATCACCTCATATTCTTGACTTCCTTGGTAAACGAGAACTTATCTGACTTAACATTGAAAAATACAATGAATCTGCCTCCACTGCTCTCTGAGAAAGAGAGTTTCACCAACCCTAAACCTCTTTGAGGAAAAATTTCTCCCAAGCTCCCGAATTTTAAATGATGTCCCACCTACAAGGGGAAACATGCTTTCACCATCAACCTTGTTGAGTTTCTGCAAGATCTTATATCTTCCAATATAATTACTTCGAAGTCTTCCAATGGATATCAGCGATTCCAACTTTGCCTTTCACCATAAATCAAAGAGTGTGAGTCAGGCAGCAACCGAGGAGCAGGAAAATTGATGTTTTGGGCATAAGCCGTTCATCAGGAATGAGGCTAGTGGACCGGGGGGGCTGAGACATAAATGGGAAGGGGTTGGGGCTGAGGGGTGGGTAGGTGGGAATGGGATAGATAAATGAAGGTGGGGGTGAAGGTGATAGGTCAGAGAGGAGGGTGGAGTGGATAGTTGGGAAGGAAGATGGACAGGTAGGACAGTTCAAGAGGGCAGTGCCAATTTGGGAGGTTGGGACTGGGATAAGGTCCTGTGTAGTTGAAGTGTCCCAGGACAGAAGAGCTCCTCATCTTCCATCTTTGCATACTTCAACCAGATGGGATCAATGTGATTTCACCAGTATTCCCATTTCCCCTCCCCCTACCTTACCCCATTCCCAACCTCCCAACTCGGCACTGCCCCCTTGAATGGTCCTAAATGTCCATCTTCCTTCCCATCTATTTTTCCCCCAACCACACCCCCCTCCCATTTATCTCTCAGCCCCCTTGGCCCACAAGCCTCTTTCCTGATGAAGGGCTTATGCC
>NC_057741.1:387390-390315 GCF_004010195.1 Chiloscyllium plagiosum
CACAAACGTATGAGGTTTGAAATCTTTGCTACCTTCCCGACCCTCCCCTCTGATCTATCACCTGCATCCCCACCCCCATTCACCTATTGTACTCTATGCTACTTTCTCCCCACCCCCACTCCCACCCCTTCTCGCTTATCTCTCCACTCTGTAGGCTCCCTGCCTCTATTCCTAATGAAGGGTTTTTGCCCGAAATGTCGATTTTCCTGCTCCTCGGATGCTGCCAGACCTGGTGTACTGTTCCAGCACTACTCTAATCTAGACCACTACTTTTTCCCTGGCCACCCTATTGTTTTTTATATATGTATAAAAACATTGGGATTCTCCTTAATCCTGTTTGCTAATAACTTTTCATGACCCCAGTGAATGAAAGAATCCTTAGGAGTTTTGATATGCAGAGAGATCTGGGTGTGCAGGTGGATCAAGCAGTAAACAAGGCCTATGCCATGCTTGCCTTCATTGGAAGAAGCGTTGAGTACAAGGATAGACAAGTTATACTGCAGTTTTATAGAACTTCAGTAAGGCAATACTTAAAATATTGGGTACAGTCCCGGTCACCACACTACCAGAAGGATGTGGATGCTTTGGAGAGGGTACAGAAAAGGTTTACCAGGATGTTGCCTGTTATGGGGGATTTTAACTATGAAGAAAGCTTGGATAGTCTGGGTTTGTTTTCACTAGTGTAGAAGAAGTTGAGGGGCGACCTGACAGAAGTTTATAAGATTATGAATGGCAAAGATAGAGTGGAAAGTATGCGGCTTTTTCCCAGGGTGGAGGGGTCAATTACTAGGAAACACAAGTTTGAGGTGCGAGGGTAGGGGAAAATTTAAAAGAGATGTGCGAGGGATGTTTTTCACACAAAGGCTGGTGAGTGCCTGGAATGTGCTGTCAGAGGAGATGATGGATGCAGACACAATAGCAGCATTCAAGAAGCATCTAGATGAATACAAGTACAGGAAGGGAATAGAGAATATGGATCCTGTAAGTGAAGACATTTTCAGTATGGAAGGGCAAAATGTGTCAGCACAGGCTTGGAGAGCTGAAGGGCCTGTTCCTGTGCTGCATTGTTCTTTGTTCTAGTACAGTAGATTAGATTACATTAGATTGCTTACAGTGTGGAAACAGGCCCTTCAGCCCAACAAGTCCACACCGACCCTCCGAAGAGCCCTAGCCCTACATTTACCCCTTCACCTAACACTAGGGGTAATTTAGCATAGCCAATTCACCTAACCTGCACATTTTTGGACTGTTGTTAGACGTAGTCTAACAAATTCCCTCTACAACTTACATATCCCATTCTTCTTTAAATATGATAACATCTCGGACTTTCAGAATCCTTAAGGGGGAGGGTGTGCAGCCAGAAGTCGTGATGCACATTGGCACCAATGACATAGGTAGGAAGAGGGGTGGGGAGGTCATTCAGGAGCTCAGGGAGTTAGGCTGGAAGCTAAAAGCTAGGACAGACAGAGTCGTCATCTCTGGGTTGTTGCCGGTGCCACATGACAGTGAGGCAAGGAATAGGGAGAGAGTGCAGTTGAACACATGGCTGCAAGGATGGTGTAGGAGGGAGGGCTTCAGGTATTTGGACAATTGGACTGCATTCTGGGGAAGATAGGACCTGTACAAGCAGGAAGGGTTGCACCTGAACCAGAAGGACACCAATATCCTGGGAGGTAGGTTTGCTAGCACTCTTCGGGGGGGTTTAAACTAATTTGGCAGGGGGACGGGATCCGGATTTGTAGCCCAGCAAGTAGGTTAGCTGTTTGTCAGGATGTTCAAGAATGTAGGGAGGCTGTGGAGAAGGTTGCACTGACAGGGAATACTTGCGGACACAGAGATGGGTTCAAGTGCGTATACTTCAATGCAAGGAGTATCAGAAATAATGTGGGTGAACTGAAGGCGTGGATCGGTACCTGGGACTACGATGTTGTGGCAATCACGGAAACGTGGATAGAAGTGGGACAGGAATGGTTGTTGGAGGTTCCTGGTTACAGATGTTTCAGTAAGATTAAGGATGGTGGTAAAAAAGGATCGGGGTGGCGTTGCTAATTAGAAATGGTATAACGGCTGCAGAAAGGAAGTTCGAGGGGATTTGCCTTTGGAGGTAGTATGGGCTGAAGTCAGAAATAGGAAAGGAGCAGTCACCTTGTTGGATGTTTACTATAGGCCCCCCAATAGCAGCAGAGATGTGGAGAAACAGATTGGGAAACAGATTTTGGAAAGGCGCAGAAGCCACAGGGTAGTAGTCATGGGCGATTTCAACTTCCCAAATATTGATTGGAAGCTCTTTAGATCAAGTAGATTGGATGGGACGGCGTTTGTGCAGTGTGTCCAGGAAGCTTTTCTAACTCAGTATATAGATTGTCCGACCAGAGGGGACGCCATATTGGATTTGGTACTTGGTAATGAACCGGGACAAGTGATGGGCTTGTTAGTGGGTGAACATTTTGGTGATGGTGACCACAATTCTGTGACTTTCACCTTGGTTATGGAGAGAGATAGGTGCGTGCAACAGGGTAGGTTTTACAATTGGCGGAAGGGTAAATGCGATGCTGTAAGACAGGATCTGAGGAACATAAGTTGGGAGCATAGGCTGTCAGGGAACGATGTCGTGGAAACGTGGAACTTTTTCAAGGAACAGATACGATGTGTCCTTGATATGTATGTACCTGTCAGGCAGGAAAGAGATAGTCGTGTGATGGAACCTTGGTTGACGAGGGAGGTTCAATCTCTTATAAAGAGGAAGAAGGAGGCTTACATAAGGTTGAGGAAACAAGGTTCAGACAGAGCATTGGAGGGAGCTGAAGAAAGGGATCAGGAGAACTAAGAGAGGGCATGAAGAATCTTTGGCGGATAGGATCAAGGATAACCCCAAGGCATTTTATGCGTATGTGAGAAACATGAGAATGACGAGAACGAGGGTAG
>NC_057741.1:391777-396407 GCF_004010195.1 Chiloscyllium plagiosum
ATCTTGGGGTCTATGTTTATAGATCTTTGAAAGTTGCCACTCAGGTGGATAGAGCTTGTAAGAAGGCCTATGGTGTATTAGCGTTCATTAGCAGAGGGATTGAATTCAAGAGTCATGAAGAGATGTTACAGCTGTACAGGACTTTGGTTAGACCACATTTGGAGTACTGTGTGCAGTTCTGGTCGCCTCACTTTAGGAAAGATGTGGAAGCTTTGGAGAGGGTGCAGAGAAGATTTACCAGGATGTTGCCTGGAATGGAGAATAGGTAGTACGAGGATAGGTTGAGAGTGCTAGACCTTTTCTATGAGGGGTGACTTGATAGGGGTTTATAAGATGATCAGAGGAATAGATCGAGTAGACAGTCAGAAACTTTTTCCCCGGGTACAACAGAGTGTTACAAGGGGACATAAATTTAAGGTGACGGGTGGAAGGTATAGGGGGGATGTCAGGGGTAGCTTCTTTATCCAGAGAGCGGTGGGGGCATGGAATGCGCTGCCTGTGGGAGTGGCAGAGTCAGAATCATTGGTGACCTTTAAGTGGCAATTGGATAGGTACATGGATGGGTGCTTAAGCTAGGACAAATGTTCGGCACAACATCGTGGGCTGAAGGGCCTGTTCTGTGCTGTATTGTTCTATGTTCTATTCCATTTGCTGCAACTGCAGGACACATTGGGCACACAGACCTCTGTACATCAGACCCCTTATTTTTCCTTCATAACTTACTATCCTACCTCATTTTGTGTCATCAAGTTTAACAACCAGATATTCAATCATTTCATCCAAGTCATTAATATTGATTGTAATTAGCTGAGGTCCCATCACTGTTTTCTCTGGCACGCTACTCATTTCATCTTGTTAACCTTTTTGCTCCTAATAAGCTAACCAATCCTCTATCCATGCTAATACATTATTCCCCTACACCATGGGTTCTGTCACATTTAATGTGGACTTTGTGAAATGCCTTCGAGAAATGCAAAGAAGTACAACCCTTTATCCACCTTTCTTGTTCCTTCCTCAAAGAACTTTAATAAGTCATTCAAACATGATTTCATCTTCACAAAATCATGTTGACTCTGCCTAATTGCCCTGGGATTTTCTCAGTGCCCTGTTATAACCTCTTTAGTAATAGATTCCAGCATTTTTCTGAAAACACATTGAGCTAACTACCCTAAGTTTTCAGCTTCTTATCTCTTTTCTTGAAGAGAGGAATTATATTTGCTATTTTCCAATTTGACGTTGCTGCTTGTCGGTAAAACACTTCATGTCCTTTAGGAAAGGTGACTGCCATCCTTGCCTAGCCAGACATGCATGTGACTCCAGACCCACAGCAATGTGGTTGACTCTTAATTGTCCTTTGGGGCAATATGGGATGCACAACAAATGCTGACCTAGCTAGCAACACTCACTTTCTGTGAATGAATTTTTAAAAATGGATATTTGAGGTTTTGGCACTCGTTTCCTATTTTGTAGGCAGTAGTAGGCAACAGAATATTATTCATACCTTGATGTATTGAAGAAAGGTGCAGAAAGTGTTATAATGTTGACTGGCTGGAATATGGTACTGTACATTTTTATTGTTTGAAGTGTTGTTTCAATGGATTAAGGTAGTCTCTAAAGTTTATACTTGGAGTAAGCAAGGCAGATCCTCCTTAAAATCTAATCTTCTCCACTTTTTGGAGTGGAATTCCTCCTTTAAACAAGAAGTTAATGTTACACAAGTTGAGACATTTTAGATCTGTTGTGAATGTGGGGAGCATGAGTCTACACTTTTCAAGAGACAGCATACAAAGTTGAATATGAGTAAGTTGTTAAACCAGTAGGAAGAAGTTTAGATTAGATTAGATTACTTACAGGCCCTTTGGCCCAACAAGTCCACACTGACCCACCGAAGCGCAACCCACCCAGACCCATTCCCCTACATTTACCCCTTCACCTAACACTACGAGCTATTTAGCATGGCCAATTCACCTAAACTGTACTGAAAATGTGCTATTATTTAAGAACATAGAAAAAAAATGCTGTAAAAAAAAATGCTGTAAAAACAGAATCTTATCAGATTTTGGTTTCAAACATATTTTTAAGACTTCAATTGTGATCATGCAGCTCACACTGCACAAGCAAGTTTGTCTGATTTATGAAATAAATTGGCACATTTTACATGGATTAAATGAACATGAACTTGAAGTTAACTTCACCATTTAATAAATAATGTTGTAGTGAACTTTGATAGTTTGCAAAAAATATTTCATTTATGGAAACCAGTCCAAAGTGGCTTTAGTTTTGGTGGAGGAGTCAAAAACTAGAGGGCATAGGTCTAAGGTGAGAAGGGAAAGATTTAAAAAGGACCTGAAGAGTACCTTTTCATGCGTCTATGCAATGAGCTACCAGAAAAAGTGGTGGACGTGAGTACAATTACATTTAAAAGGCATCTGGATGGGTAAATGTATAAGAAGGTTTTAGAGGGATGGGACCAAATACTCATTTCCTTATTTTCCATTATTCAATCCACAAACTCACTATGTGAAGTGTGCCAAATGCTCACTTTCTCACTATTTTTCTTTTAAATGCCTGTATAAGCTTTTACTATATATTTTGTATTGTTATCTAGCTTTGTTTCAGACTTTAACATCTCATCCATTTTTAGTTGTATTTGCATTTTTTTAGATATCTTCCCTGTGAGTAATTTTTCTGAAATTGTAGACTTTTTCTTTTTAACATGATATTGGCTTTAATTTCTTCTGTTAGCCACAGATGGTGTACCCTTCTCTGAGAGATTTTCTTTCTCACTTAAATTATCTTTGCTGACTGTTATGAAGTATCTCCAGAACTGTCTGCGCCTGTACTTCTATTGACCTATCATTTAATTTAATTTCATTGTTCACATTAGCCAGATCTTCCTCATACCTGCAATGCTTTTATTTCAATTTCGAAGTTAACTCTCCTCCAAACTGAAGGTGAGATTCAATCATTTTTTGATCACTGCTAACTTCAGGTATCTTTACTCTGAAATCAGCAATTAATCCCGTGTTGTTGAACATTACTATATTACTTGCTCTCTGGTTAGCTTTCGAATGTGCTGCTCTAAGAAGCTGTACTAAAAAGTCATTATCTGAGTTGACTTTGCAAATCTGCTTTGTCCAACCTTTATGTAGAATAAAGATCAACCATGATGATTGCTCTACAAGCTGCCATTATTTCTTCATGTGCACTCCATCATATAATCTGGTTACTGTTAGGGAGTTTATATACTAGTCCCATAAGTGACTTTTATGTTTTTTATTTCTTATCTGACTTACGTTTACTGTTATGACAAAAAGTGATGTGGATGTATTTTGAAAACAGTGTATGATGTAAACAGTACTAAGTATCTAACAATTATGTTGTGAAACTGGCAGATTGGCTACTGGAATGAAGTCGACAAGATGGTTGTCACAGCCACAGATTTCCTCGGTGGAAATGAAACTGCAGGAATGGAGAATAAAACTGTTGTAGTAACAAGTATCATGGTATGTTGTTGACCACATATAGCAAAGAATTCTCAATATTCTTAAAATTCTTAGCATAGAAACAAAATGAGTAACTAGAATATTCTCGCAATGCAAATAAATTTGTCCTTGAACAGTTTACGTTATTTTTGATCTCATTAAAAATGCTTTCTTCTGCTATAATTGCGTCAAGTTATGGAGCATTGAACTTTGACTTGGGAGATGTTTTCTGTTCTTAGTTCTGTGACTGTTAATTTTCCTGTTTTGAGAATTTAATAATCTTTGTTGCAAAACCCCAGATGCTTTGATCAGCACCAATTAATTATCATTTAATTATTAATAGTCCACAGCAATTTTATCCAAATATTGATTTCACATTTCAGAGTACAATTCCTTCAAAAAAGAAAATATACTGCCATTAAATTGTAGTATTTTTTACCTTATATAACATATTTGAAACATTGACAGGTTAATTTGTGGACTTGCATTTTCTGTTTTATGTTCAGACAGCAAATTAAAAATCTGAGTATTTAATTTTAACCCTGATCAAAAGGAACAAATGTCAGTGGAGAATTTAATTCATAAAATGGAAATTAATCCAATCAATCTTAAAGGACTTGAAAAGCTTTTACTTATAATGAGTAAAAGAAGTGAACATTAAATTTATGACACAAAATTAGCCTTATAATTTCTTCACAGAATAGAAATCTCAGATCTAAAATCATCAATTAAGACTGCAGGCATTTCTTTTCATTATTTCTATGTTTTCTTTGAATACTAATCCAGATGACGTGTTCAAATCACGAGTCAAGTTGAAATGCAAATATCACATTCTTAGTCCTGCCACTTTTTTTGTTATGGCAATGGATGAATGACCACCATGTTTGAAAAATGAGGAGAAGGTAGTGGCTGTATCAATCTCACTCTGGGGAGGTGTGCATTTTGTCAGTGGATTATGGAACTCCACAGTATGTTAGAAAGCGGTTTTTCCCAGACATTGAGAAGAAAGTGTGCCCAGCAGGCTAAGATAAAAGGTAGGGAGGAGGGACTTGGGGGAGGGGCGTTGGAAATGCGATAGATGGAAGGAGGTTAAGGTGAGGGTGATAGGCCAGAGTGGGGGTGGGGGCGGAGAGGTCAGGAAGAAG
>NC_057741.1:397103-410377 GCF_004010195.1 Chiloscyllium plagiosum
CACTCTGGCCTATCACCCTTAACCTCCTTCCACCTATCGCATTTCCAACGCCCCTCCCCCAAGTCCCTCCTCCCTACCTTTTATCTTAGCCTGCTGGGCACACTTTCCTCATTCCTGAAGAAGGGCTCATGCCCGAAACATCGATTCTCCTTCTCCTTGGATGCTACCTGACCTGCTGCAACACATTTTCAGCTTTTCCCCGACATTGCCATCTTTGGAGAATAGACTTTCATTGTTGGAGACATCTGTGGTGGAAGGGAGGCAATTTCTGAATCTAAACTTTATGTGAATATTTTTGTTTACTGAAGGGCAACATATATTTATTTTGT
Organism: Chiloscyllium plagiosum; assembly: GCF_004010195.1. Lineage (NCBI taxonomy): Eukaryota > Metazoa > Chordata > Chondrichthyes > Orectolobiformes > Hemiscylliidae > Chiloscyllium > Chiloscyllium plagiosum. Next base: position 397,433 of record NC_057741.1, read on the forward strand.
TTTTCCTTATATTGCATTTGTCAAGCCACGTTTTACATTAAATAGGTATAGCCTGTAAAGCCATACTAATTCTGAATTAGGAGAAAAACACACAGCTGAATTTTACCATTTTGAGTTCAGTGTTTTATTGAGTTAGATTCATGGTACCCAGTCTGCCATTGCTTGGAGCAACTTTCTTCATGTAATTTTCCACGTTTCACTTCATTGATTATGTGTATGCGCTCCACAGCACCTTTCTTGCACACATCAGAAAATATGGAAGGGCTCACCACTGTTGGAACCCTCTGGTGTCCGCATTGGTGACATCAGCTGCACATCACTCCAGGAGCTGAGCCTTACACTGTGGAGCTCAACTGTTATCACTGAGGACATGGCCCCAAAAAGAAATAGGGAATTCTGCTTCATGGAGATGACGGTACTTGTAGATTGAATAGTAGAAAAGACAGCATTCTCCAAATGTCCCTTACATTGCCCAGGAGGCCACGTTACTAGAAATAGATGGCCTGGACTGAGATAGCAGCCCAGGCCTGTGTTATGCATGGGCAAAACAATATGCAGCAGTGAAAGGGAAAACTTCAATGATCTGCTGTGCTCCACAAGGAAAGGTGCCTCCATCTTCTCATTTCAAACTCGCACTCAAACAGCTGCAACATACTCTAATTCTGCCACTGCGCACAACTCTCATTAAGATGGATGGTAACTCTCAGTATTATTTGCAGCATCTTACTCACCTCATCCTTCCATGCTACTAACTTTTCCTGCTCACTCACTATGGATACCTTATTAAATCTCCTAAGACTGCTGAGCTATCTTGAAAATGTAATTTAAAAGAAGTTCTGGGATTTACATATCAAAGTACAGAAAGCAGCATATCCCATTAAAGTTTTAATCTGAGATTGTTGACTGTATCACATCTCCACTGGACTCATTTGGCTATAAATTCTGTGAGCATGATCTTAACTTCCACAACCACCTGATGAAGGAGCAGTATTTGGAAAGCTAGTGCTTCCAAATAAACCTGTTGGACTGGTGTTGTGTGATTTTTAACTTTGTCTGCACCGGCAACTTTGCCACATAACTTTACATCATGAAAAGCATAGAAGTTCTTAAATTCAGCAAATGAGGCACTACTAGAGCTGAGGCAGGCAAAGCTGCAGGAATTTCAGCTTTTTTCTTTAGGTTCTCATAAATTGATGAGGCTTTCTGATTTATGGTGAGAAATGTTGTCCCAGGTGGCTTATTCAATTGATCTTCTATCCACACACTTAGAAGCTGCTCCATCTCCTCTAGTTCCTTTTTTCATGATCTCACAGACTTGCTAGTGCTCAGATTTGTTCCAGCAATGCAGCTTGTTTTAATTCTTTCCGCATTGTCTCCACTGGTGCGTAGCGTTGACTCCTTTATTCCTATTGCATGAACATTATGCTGAAACACCTTATAACATCTAGCTTCTGTTCAAGTGTTATAGCCTTTCTTTTACAATCGCCACTCACGATTTTTTCACCTGGATGCTTCCTACCGACATTCTTGCAACTTTGTCCTTCCATATTCTTGGAAAACACAGAGAGATTAAAAAAAAACAAGGTTGAGAATTAATGAGTTCAGCACTGTATGTTTCAGGAAACACTTCACCACAAAGCGTGTGAGCCAACTGACCATGTGATGTCAAGCCATGCGAGTCCAGCCATCAGTGTACCGCAACGTCTAATGCAGGGGATGAATTCACATTAAAAAATTGCTCCTCAATCCACCAAACACGTTACATCCAAATTACATTGATAAATTGCACATTTTCAGAAAACAACCTGTATATCCACTTGCACTCTTATAATGTCTGCTGTCCAGGCTTTGTTACTTTTGGAAATTGTTAAGTCACATCCATGTGAGTGAAGAGCAGCCACTTCAGCATCCCAAGGTTGAAGGAAGTTGTAATGATGAAACATTGCTCATCTCTCACAAGCAACCAACTCTTTGATTGCAGATACTTTCAAATGGAAGCTACCATTAACTGTGACATTGATGACTGAAGTCAAGGCAATACACCTCTCAGTCTAAAAGCAATGTGCAAGCATTGTACTAGGGTCTGGCCTGGAAATAATGCCACTGGAAAATTGATGCTGGTGCACTCAAACTCCCTGATAAGAGAACTCTGTTCAGCCATTGCCTCAATGTCAACTTGATGACTCTTTGTGACCCAGAGAGGCAGAGCATCCACAATACCTCACTTACCGTCAAAGCCTTCATAATTGGGACCTATCAAGAGATGCTCGGTCACTTGACAAAGAAACAGTAAAAGTATTTTTTTTAAGTTCATGGCTTGGGGATCCATGAACTTATTCACTGTAATATGTGTGGCTTCTTTAGCACCATCAAGACTACCTGCAGTCAATGCGCCCATGGCCCCACTCAACTCCTGGCCAAGAGTTGGGAAGTGTTTATCAATGTCAGAGGGGCAGTTGGTGTATACTTAAAGGAGCACTTCAAGGATCTCATAACAAAGGTTCTGTTTTTAACATGTGTCCTCAACTCCATACGCCATTTCAGCACAACTCAAATCCAGTGTGAGTAGGAAGGGCTATTCAACAGCCAAAGAATAGTGATGCATCAGGAACTCTAAATTATGGTGGAGAAACATTTTGATCACAAAGCCTCAATGTTTGTATTTGAAAAGGAGAGCATGAAATCATGGGAGAAATTCGAGGTGCTGTAATTGTGACCGTCTTCAGGAATAGTGATGGGTTCATCTCCAGTAGTACTCCTTACTAATGGCCACAGAAAAAGTTATCACCAGAATCTTTCTCAATCATCTCCTTCCTGTGGCTGAAGAGTTCTTTCCATAGAGGTAATGTGAACTTACTCTCTAAACATTGGGAATAGAACCAACTCTTGTACAATTTCTTGGATCTCATAAAGCCTTTGACACTGTCAACTATAATGGATTATGGAGCATTGCTCTTCATTTCAGGGCGGCACGGTGGCACAGTGGTTAGCACTGCTGCCTCACAGCGCCAGAGACCCGGGTTCAATTCCCGCCTCAGGTGACTGACTGTGTGGAGTTTGCACGTTCTCCCCGTGTCTGCGTGGGTTTCCTCCGGGTGCTCCGGTTTCCTCCCACAGTCCAAAGATGTGCAGGTAAGGTGAATTGGCCATGCTAAATTGCCCGTAGTGTTAGGTTAAAGGGGTAAGTGTGGGGGTATGGGTGGGTTGCGCTTCGGCGGGTCGGTGTGGACTTGTTGGGCCGAAGGGCCTGTTTCCACACTGTAATGTAATCTAATCATTTCAGCTGTCCCCAGTAGTTTGTCTCCTGACCCCTCCCCGCCTCCCCAGCTAATTCATGAGGACATGCAAGCTATGATCCTAAGCAAAAGACCAAACACTGACCCACTTCAGGTTTGGACTGAACACTATCACTATTTCAATCTTCTTTGCAGCAATGCTCCACTTCACCCTGCTGGAGTGGAGTTGTTCTACAAAACAACCTGTCCAAGATCAAATCATCCTCTGTCATTGAACTATAGTATGCAGACAATGCTTGTATCTATGCAAATTTCAGTGTGCCGGGCCCCAAGCCACTATCAACACCTTCAATGAGGTTTATTTGTGTACAGAGGACAGAAGAAGACAGAAGACAAAATATCCAGAAGATTAAGGTTCTCCGCCAATCTGTTCCTCCTAAACCACACTTACTAGACCACAAAATTCCATACCAAGGCCTTGGACAATGTGAACCATTTTCTTACCTTTGGAGTCAACTGTCAACATGCACAGACATTAATGATGTGCTTTAATCCCACATTTAGTGGGCCAACATAACCTTTAGACACCTGAGGAAGGGTATGATCAAAGACCAGGGCGTCCAATGTAGCACCATGCTCAGAGTCAACAGAACTGAAGTCCGTCTACTCTTGATAATTAGTCAAGTGACGGAAAGTGTCATTATCCGTGCTATTAGCAGTACTTGATTAACAATAACCGACTCACCCTGTGGTTCCATCAGGGGCATTCAGCTTATTACCTCATTACAGCCTTGATGCAAAAGATGAAGTCACATGTGATCTGTGGTGTGCTAATAAGTGAGATACAGAACTGGCTTAGTCATGGAACACAGAGAGGAGGAGGGGAATAGTATTTTTATGACTGGAGATCTGAACACATTGGTGTTCTGCAGGGATCAGTATTGGAATCCCTGTTGTTTGTAATATATGGTGATTTGAAGGAGAATGTATGTGACCTGATTAGTAAGTTTTCAGGTGACGCAAACATCAAGGGAGCTGAGGATAGTGAGAAGGGTTGCCAAATGATACAGTAGGATATAAATAGGCTGGAGATTTGAACAAAGCAGATCGAGTTTCTTCTGGACAAATGCAAGGTGATGTATTTTGGAAGATCTCATGCAGGAGAGAAGTATACAATATATGGCAGAACCCTTAGTAGCATCAACATACAGAAGGATCTAGCGTACAGGTCTACAGTTCCCTGAAAGTGGCAACACAAGTGGATGAAGTGGTCAAGAAGGCACACGGCATGCTCAATTTCATCGGTCGGGACATAGAGTATAAAAATTGGCAAGTCATTTTGCAGCTAAATAAAATTTAGGTTTGGCCACATTTGGAATCTTATGTACAGTTCTGGTCAACACACTACCAGAGGGATGTGGAGGCATTGGACAGGATACAGAAATGGTTTACGAGGATGGTTTGGAGGATCTTAGCTATGAAGAGAGATTGGACAAACTTGGTTTGTTCTCATTTGAAAATCAGAGGATGAGGTGATCTGATAAAAGTTTTCTGAATTCTTTCGGTAATATTTAAACAATAATAACCATTGTTAGCAATTTTAGTGGTAATTCATAGATGTAAATGTTACTTTAGAGCTAATTGTTTTATATACAGTAATGTTACTGATGCTGGTTCATTGGACTACTAAGGTGATAACCAATGGAAAAGACAATGGGGTTTGTATCCACATTTTCCCAGACAGTAAACTTCTATCTTTTGTGGTGCCATCCAAGTCAGGCAACAAATGGAGTTCATAAATTCTCCCACAGGCTTGGAAGAAAGTCCATCTATTGTGAACTTTCCATCTGCTACACCAAAACTAGCTGAGACAAAGAATGCCATAATTTTCAGAGAATGCTGTATAACATGAAATTGACCTTTAAAAAGATTCTGCTTAATGATGCAAACTTTCTATCGTAGGAATCACCTTATGTTATGCTGAAGAAAAATTATGAACAATTCGAAGGAAATGACCAGTACGAAGGCTATTGCGTTGATCTAGCTGCAGAAATAGCCAAACATTGTGGCTTTAAGTACAAACTATCCATAGTGCCTGATGGGAAGTATGGCGCTAGGGATGGGGAAACAAAAGTTTGGAATGGAATGGTGGGAGAGCTGGTCTATGGGGTAAGGTAACAAATAATTTAAATGGATTTATTGCAGTTCAGTCAATGATTAAAGTACACATGCCTTCAATACATAGTGGGTAGTCGCCAAGAAGAGAATAAAGTTATGATGCTGGTTTTGGCACATAGGTAATATGCCTATTGTAAGAACCTATGGAAATGTTATCATTTATTTGAATATTGACTATATATAAGTAAGATACTCTGTTCTGTTATTTCCAGAAATGAAGGAAATGTGATGATGATGGACAATTGCATTTCCTAAAGTAACAAGATACATTTAATGAAGGATGAATGTAAACTATTTTCACATTACAGGTTTGGTTGCACAAATGCAAACCTTTAAATAAAAAATTGCTATTGGTCTGCAATTGGCAATATTTGTTGAACAACATTTGTGGGCGGCACGGTGGCACAGTGGTTAGCACTGCTGCCTCACAGCGCCAGAGACCCGGGTTCAATTCCCGCCTCAGGCGACTGACTGTGTGGAGTTTGCAAGTTCTCCCCGTGTCTGCGTGGGTTTCCTCCGGGTGCTCCGGTTTCCTCCCACAGTCCAAAGGTGTGCAGGTCAGGTGAATTGGCCATACTAAATTGCCCGTAGTGTTAGGTAAGGGGTAAATGTAGGGGTATGGGTGGGTTCGCTTCGGCGGGTCGGTGTGGACTTGTTAGGCCGAAGGGCCTGTTTCCACACTGTAATGTAATCTGTAACCATCTCCTTTTTTGATATTGGATCAAATCCTTTTACATGGAATCATGATAAACAAACAATACCACTCCAGACCCAACAGTTTCCATATCATTAAGAACAGTTCATATGCATGCTTAAATTAATAAATGAAGTCTAAGCCCAGCGGGGCACTGAGTTTATCATCTTTGTACTTTTAAATGATAAGGCAGTTGTGATTTTATTGTATTATTCTATTACATTTTAATTAAATTGCAGCCTTGCTTTGACTAATATTCAGAAGCAATAGCCTTGGAACAACTACCTTCAACGATGTAACATTAACTGTGCATAATTATATTTAAAATTACAACAGGAAATACGTAGAAGCATCAATGAAGAGAGAGCATCTTCATCAATATTGAATGATTATAATCAAAGACACAAGTAGAAAATGCCAGTATTTGAACATTATTTTTACTTGCCTAAAAGTACATTGTTAATCTATTATATTCTTACCCATTAATAATGATATTCTTTCTCTACCTGTGTTTTGTCTCTGCAGAAGGCAGATATTGCAGTAGCCCCATTGACAATAACATTGGTAAGAGAAGAGGTGATCGACTTTTCAAAGCCTTTCATGAGCCTTGGGATATCCATCATGATAAAGAAGCCCCAGAAGTCAAAGCCAGGAGTATTTTCCTTTCTAGATCCATTAGCCTATGAAATCTGGATGTGCATTGTCTTCGCTTACATCGGGGTCAGCGTAGTTTTATTCCTGGTCAGCAGATTTAGTCCATATGAGTGGCACACTGAGGAATACGAAGATGGACGGGAAACACAAAGTAACGACCAAACTAATGAATTTGGGATATTTAATAGTCTCTGGTTTTCTCTGGGTGCCTTTATGCAGCAAGGATGCGATATTTCGCCAAGGTTGGTCACTCAAGCATTTTAGCTTTGTGTATTTTCGGTCCCTATCTGATGCCATGGTGGATATACATTTGCACTTAAATCAGATAGTTTCCCAATATAAAAACAAAAAAAGAAATAACATGAAAATTTATTTGAATGTTTTGGCTATAAAAAAGGGAAAATAAGGAAAAATGCATATTTTATTTAGATCGAAAAATTACACAAATGATATCTTATAATATCATTCATGTAATTCTACAGTGAATGTATATACACCATGCTGCTGAGACTGTAAAATGCATAAGGTTACAGTCATTATTTAGTCCTCTTGGAGGGGTACCGTGTTTTTGCTGCATATTTCCATTTACAATCAATGGTTATGTGTACCTAACAGAAGCCAACGAGAAGAATGATGACAAATGGTAAGAGTTTCATGCCTTGTTAGACCATCACCCATCAATTCATCTAATTGTTTCTTATTCACATTAACATGCTTTTGGTAAACTTAAAAAAAAGGGATATCCAGTACAACAATTTATTTTAATAGATCCCTGGCTCTGAAATTAATTTGTTGACAAAGGATTTGTGAAGGGTAGCTCTGGATTTGTGAAGGGTAGGTCTTGCCTTACAAGTCTTATTGAATTCTTTGAGGAGGTGACCAAGCATGTGGATGAGGGTAGAGCAGTGGATGTAGTATACATGGATTTTAGTAAGGTATTTGATAAGGTTCCCCATGGTAGGCTTATGCGGAAAGTCAGGAGGCATGGGATAGTGGGAAATTTGGCCAGTTGGATAGAAGTCAGAGAGTGGTGGTAGATTGTAAATATTCAGCCTGGAGCCCAGTTACAAGTGGAGTTCTGCAGGGATCAGTTCTGGTTCCTCTGCTGTTTGTAATTTTTATTAATGACTTGGAAGAGGGAGTCGAAGGGTGGGTCAGTAAATTTTCAGACGATACGAAGATTGGTGGAGTTGTGGATAGTGAAGTGGGCTGTTGTCGGCTGCAAAGGGACTTAGATATGATGCAGAGCTGGGCAGATGGAGTTCAACCCTGTCAAGTGTGAGGTTGTCCATTTTGGAAAGACAAATAAGAATGCGGAATACAGGGTTAACGGTAGGGTTCTTAGTAAGGCCGAGGAACAGAGGGATCTTGGGGTCTATGTACATAGATCTTTGAAGGTTGCCACTCAGGTGGATAGAGCTTGTAAGAAGGCCTATGGTGTATTAGCGTTCATTAGCAGAGGGATTGAATTCAAGAGTCGTGAAGTGATGTTACAGCTGTACAGGACTTTGGTTAGGCCACATTTGGAGTACTGTGTGCAGTTCTGGTCGCCTCACTTTAGGAAAGATGTGGAAGCTTTGGAGAGGGTGCAGAGAAGATTTACCAGGATGTTGCCTGGAATGGAGAATAGGTCGTACGAGGATAGGTTAAGAGTGCTAGACCTTTTCTCATTGGAACGGCGAAGGATGAGGGATGACTTGATAGAGGTGTATAAGATGATCGGGGAATAGATAGAGTAGACAATCAGAAACTTTTTCCCCGGGTACAACAGAGTGTTACAAGGGGACATAAATTTAAGGTGAAGGATAGAAGGTATAGGGGAGATGTCAGGGGTAGGTTCTTTACCCAGAGAGTGGTGGGGGCATGGAATGCGCTGCCTGTGGGAGTGGCAGAGTCAAAATCATTGGCGAACCTTAAGTGGCAATTGGATAGGTACATGGATGGGTGCTTAAGCTAGGACAAATGTTCGGCACAACATCGTGGGCCGAATGGCCTGTTCTGTGCTGTATTGTTCTATGTTCTATGTTCTATGAGACAGCTGAGCTCTTTCATTGAAATCCACTACTAAGCATCAAATATGCTAGAAATATTTATCTGAGGTACTATTGTGGGCAGCTCAGTGATTAGCACTGCTGCCTCACAGCGCCAGAGACCCCGATTTGTTTCCAGCCTTCGGTGACTGTGTGGAGTTTGCATGTTCTCCACATATCTGCATGGGTTTCCTCTGGGTGCTCAGGTTTCCTCCAACAATCTAAAAGATGTGCAAGTCAGGTGAATTCGCCATGCTAAATTGGCCATAGTGTTAATTGCATTAGTCAGGGGTTAAAATAGGGTAAGGGAATGGATCTGAGTGGGTTACTCTTTGGAGAGTTGATGTGGACTTGTTGGGCCGAGCAGCCTGTTTCCATACATTAGGGAATCTAACCTAAAGATAATATTAAGGGCAGCCATAATCATCTTTGCTTTTCTACTTTTTGAAAATTTACGTTCCTTCTAATATATATATTCAGCTTTATCTAAACCATGATCAGTTAAAATTCTTGAGTCTTGTATATTTAATGTGAACAGTACTGCTAGTCTTTGAATCAAGTAAAGGTTTAAAACAGATTTGCTGCATTTTTCAGAGATATTCGTCATGAATTACTAAATTCAGAATATTTTATATATTGATCTCCTATTTTCATAAAATTACACACTATTTAGTAAGTCTTGTTCATGGATTGTTTAGCACATTATTTATTTTGTTAGGTTAGATTAGTAACTTTATTCCCGATTTGTAGCTAAGTACATCACTTTCAACATTAGTCTGGCAATATTTGACTCAGTATTGCATATTTGAAGCACTTTTACAGCTATTTTAGACAGAAATGAATTGTATTCTGCATCATAATTTGAAGAGAGGTAGCTATCTTGTTAGTTAAGAAAATAATAATATTTTTCCCTCGCCCCTTTCATAGTTAAACAAGTATGTTTAGTTATTTAAAATATACAAAAGAATGACTAATGAATAATTACTTACAAGCAAGTTGTTTGCAGTTTATTAACAACATATTAGTCACCCCTAACCATGATAATTGTTAACCGGTAAATAACCACTAAAATCAACCATTGTTCATGTGCTCACAATTTGTCATGCTAGATGCTGGATTCATCTTAACTTCTTCTGTTGACATTATTTGAATGATGCTTTCTATTTTCGTGGTCCAGGTCTAAAACAGGTAATTAGTTTTCTATTTTTACTGAGTTTTGTCAGAATACTGGAGATGCAGTTATATGCATAATTTATAATTGACACTACTCTAACACAAGAATGGTAACATATTGGAGGTTCATTGACAGAGTAGCTGCTTCTAACATCTGCTTATTCTACCATTAGTAAGTGTGTGATCATAGTTGATAATGATGCATATAACAGTCTTCCTCTTTCCTAAAGGTGAGGTGTATGGCCTCTTGGCAGTGCTCAACTCTGCTATGATGTCACTAAGATCCACTGATGAATTGCACATGGAATATTCAATCCTTGTAATATATTTCCTATCTAGGTTAGAAAGTGCAATTGAACATTGATAAACTCCACCTCCATGGAAGAAGAAAATTATTAAACCACTGTTACTCTTTTGATTAAAAAGTAAACAAACCATATGTAATTTATATCTGTACCCTTTTCCCTTTAATAGGTTTGACAGGTGAGGAAAGCTTAATTTCTGATAATTTCTTGAAACCTGGTGCATAATGTTAAGGTTCAAAAATCCTCCTCATTGCAGCTGTCTTTTACAAAAAAAAGGAACAATGTTTTGCTGCTAGATTTTTGTTTTTTTCTTATTTTGATGTAATTTAGTACTTTTGTTAAAATTTGGGTGACAATCCCATAAAATTACTCACAGAATTATAAAGACCTGGAAAAAAAGTAAAGGCTATAACTATTAGAAACAGTAACGTGAGCATTACAAAATCATTTCTTTTGATGATGAGTATTAAATTCACCTTGCATTGTTTCCTGAGCCATAGATTCCACGACCACTACTGGGTCTGTGCTGAAATAGATGATCTCAGCGGGGGGTGAGATCATCCTTGGGCTACAGAGAGGAGAAATCACCCACTCTTAAGATATACAGTTGGAAAGTGCAGATTTGTGGACACCAAGGGGGATGAATTTCTCTGATTGCTTTGTCTTATTACTGCCTAAATTCACTTAAAGAAACAAACACAGGTTTGCCATGTTCTTCAATGCACGACCAGAGGAATTATTTCCTTTAGGTAAGTAGCTGAGCAGTTCGAATATGATGTCCTCATTGTTGAATTACAGTGCTGCAGAGCATGGAATTGTCTGCCAAGACTGACTGTTTTGAACTAACACATGAAAGATGGCCATTATTGCACTTCAAAATTAGCAAACTAGTGCTTTCCAATAAAAACCCATTGAAGCCTTGAGATGAGAGCCAGTGTAAGGTTACCAGGCATTAACCTTTGCTGTGATTTTTTAAAGATTGATTTTTGTTTTACTTATTGATTCTGAAATATCTTTGTGAATATAAAAGTTAATGTGATTGATCAGTAACCCACCTGACTCTATTGTTATCAAAATACAGAAGGGCACTGAGTAGTTGGAGAATAGGTCTAATGCTATTAAAGAAATTAATTTGGTACCAAAAGATCTGCTCAGGTATATCGTAAGTTCAGTGACCTTTACAGTCCTGACAAGTGGAGAGATATGCAAATACTTCTGCTGATTTTTTTTAAAAATCAAAGTAGTGTTGCTACTTGGTTATTTGATGGGATTAGCAGTAATGGGAATTTACTTAGACTATTTCTTTATTTTAACCCCAGTAATACAATTCAAAGAAATTTAACTTCTCTTCTTAGAATTTTAGAGCAAGGTAAGAGGACAAGAGAATACAAATATCAACTTGTTTCAAATAAAACTTTGGATTTCTGAATTCTTCTGCGTGCACAAAACTTGGATGTTTGCAACAAATTTGTTTCTCATGCTTAGAATATGTGTCTTTTATTAAGCACCTGGGTTTGAGAAATTATATTGTGTTTTTGTAAATAATTCATCTTGATTCAATTCACCACAAAAGTTGTTCCCTGAATGTTGAGTTTTGCATTTTTATGTATGAAATGCCTAGCTTCTTGTATCTGTGTACAATCTGTTTTGAATGTTCTCAATGTCTTTTTAAGATTAAGTGAAACTAGTCATTCAAGCATTTGATGCAGTGTTTGTGTAAAACCATACTATGTGTACTTGGCGTACAAATATCCCATTTCTGCTTTTATTTTGTATACCATGTAAGCAGTTAAAAAAAAATACCATGGAAGTCGGCTAGTTATAATTTGTTTTCATCTGGCATATACTCATATTGCTGGCAATATTCTCATTTCAGGGTTGCACCTTTTATTGTCTATTAGGCCCAAATTATACTGTCTCCTGAAAAATAACTGTAGAGCTGTACAGGTTTGATAATATTAAAAGCATTATCTTCACAAATCATTCAATGGACATAAATCTATGAAAGTATTTTTAATTGTTCTCAAAAATGGCCATAATATACACTTGATGTGCTTCCCTGTAATTAAATTCCGTGCACAATAATACATGACTGATCATTTTGTCCCAAAGAAAGCATTCATTTCATTTTATAAATCCATTTCACACTTATTATTAGATCCCTGTCGGGGCGAATTGTTGGAGGTGTGTGGTGGTTCTTTACCTTGATCATAATATCATCATACACGGCTAACTTAGCTGCTTTCCTGACGGTGGAACGAATGGTGTCTCCCATTGAAAGTGCGGAGGATCTTGCTAAGCAAACAGACATTGCATATGGAACATTGGATGCTGGATCCACAAAAGAATTCTTTAGGGTAAGATAGAATACTTTTATCTTTGTGTTGAGCTTATTTCTGATGTGAAAGTGTTATTGTGACTATGATTAGGTTGAGAAAACATCAATATTTTTAAAGCATAACACTGATCATGCAAAAATGGAACACAGGGAGAACTAGCCTTGATGTGCTTCCCTGTACGGCACGGTGGCCCAGTGGTTAGCACTGCTGCCTCACAGTGCCTGTAGACCCGGGTTCAATTCCTGACTCAGGCAACTGACTGTGTGGAGTTTGCACATTCTCCCCGTGTCTGCGTGGGTTTCCTCCGGGTGCTCTGGTTTCCTCCCACAGTCCAAA
>NC_057741.1:411226-414779 GCF_004010195.1 Chiloscyllium plagiosum
ACATGTATGGAATGAGCTGCCAGAGGATGTGGTGGAGGCTGGTACAATTGCAACATTTAAGAGGCATTTGGATGGGTATATGAATAGGAAGGGTTTGGAGGGATATGGGCCGGGTGCTGGCAGGTGGGATTGATTGGGTTGGGATATCTGGTCGGCATGGACGGGTTGGACCGAAGGGTCTGTTTCCATGCTGTACATCTCTATAACTCTATGACTCTATAATCCAGTTCATGATCACCAGCTTTCTATTTATACTTTGTTAGAACAGTCCATGAGAATCATAACATGTTTTTATTTCATTGAGTTTTGCAAAGTTTTACTGGTGTCTTGACCGATATTTATCATTCAGCCAAATTCACTTGAAAAAAAAATGGTATCAGGTCATTTCCACCTTGCAATTAATGGAATCTCATTTTGCTCAAGTTGGCTGCCATGCCACCTACCTTCCAACAATAATTTTGTTTCATCCAAATTTCAATGGCAGTAGAGTGGTGTACATCTAAAATTGTAAAGATGGCAGATGAGGAAAATGCTAATGTCATGCTAGTGAGTCAGGAATCTGACATGTTATTGAGCTACAGAAAAGGAACTTGCAGGTTACATATATTTCACTGTTGGATACAGACACCAGTGTTAAAATGGTAAACTATTTCAAAACACTGGTACTCTCTTATGAAGATAAAATTGGAAAAGAAGAAAACATCACTGTGCCATCCAGGCAAAGATAATACAGGCAAAAAATAATGGCCTGCTTATTCCACTGAGTGGTAATCACGGATGAATTGCCATTCTGTTCAAGTTTGTTATATCTGTACTGAACTCTGTTCCATCTCTAGCTATGAATTCAGAAATACAGAGTGTAAATGAAATCAATATAGCTCACCCAGATTGCAGAATGCAAGGATGAAATCAAATCACATCCCCTCTTGCAGCAGTCAGTGCTCAATGCGACTTAAATGTACAACACCACAGCCAGGCCCTTTGACAGCTGTTGTGAAAGGTTAAGTATGTAAAGTAAGTGTAAGGCCAGCATGGCAGTTGGTTAAGTGGTTAGGATGCCAGATGGGAAGGGTGCCAGATGAGAGGGGGCAGGTAAGTAAGGTGCCAAGCAAGATTGCTAACCATTGGAATGCTTAGGGTATAACAAAGTGGTGAAAAGGTAATGAGGCAAGCAACAGCTGTTGGTAGGGAGGGGATGCTTATCTGGGCTGATGGCAACCCAACGAGTGCAGTAGAACATTGGAAGGATTAGATAACACCCATTTTCTATGGCAAATGATGTCTGTCAAAATAATTGAAAAGTTAAATTCACCAGAGTTTCAAATGGGTGGTTGCTGTCAGCATACCTAATAGAAAATGGCACATTCAATGACAGTAATGATCAGCTCTGAGCTGAATCTTGGGAGCATCCCTGTACTGACCATGAGAGACCTGCAGTGCCATGGAGAACAATGTTCCTTGAAATCACCTAAGGCAGCATTGCTTCCACACAGTGACTATGAAGTAAAACTTGTTCTGTAACCACTTCTGTCAGAACCTTTGCCTTCGCTTATGTAACATTCATCTCCAGTTGTCAGGTCCCTTTAACTTGTCCAGCATGCTATTTTTGTCTCTCAACTCTCAATTGCTTTGTAGATCAATCCAGATCAAAATCTAAAATTATGTTAATGACCTGATAAAATCTGTGTGTTTTCATTGATGTATTTTTATCCAATCTGTTTACTTAATTGGTGGTGAAAAATCTTAACGGCCTTAATGATTAAGTGGATCAGCTATTATCTATGCCAGGTCCCTTCACATCCCATTACATCTGTCTGTTTGGTTTAGATTGGGGATATACATGTGAAACGTACTTTAATAGGGCTTTCATCACCAAATTCCTCTTTCATTGTTATCTGTTTCTTCATTATCTGGAACTTATCTGTCAATTTAATAGGATTATTCTTTTTCATACTGCATGACTATCTTTTCCTTTGTGATATTGTCTAAAATATTCAACAGGTTAGGCAGCAACTGTGAGAAGAAAATTTGCGCAAAATCTTCTGTCTTCTCCTCTGCCACGTTTGGTGACTTGAGGCATTTTATCAGATAGGAAGGTGGCACGTGAGGGTCTGACACCTTTTGCCTCCACCCTCCAGCCTGGTTCTGTCGAAGATTAGTTCCCAGACCCAGTCACCAATTAAGTCCCTCTATTTGACACCCTTAGGTGGCCAGTAAATGGCCTCACCACTGATACTGGTACTAATAAAATGGTGGACAAGGGTGTTACCATGCAGGGACCATGATAAGCAAACATTTGCTTATGAGATTCTTGGGAGGACATAGGTGGTTACCTCACTCAAAAGTATTTAGTTCCTGGTCAAGCATCAAGACACAAAGAGGTGGTCATGTTGGGAGCCACCACTATTGCCTTGTTCTTGATCTTGTTCTTCTTCACCCTTGCCTCTGCTATCTCTACCCCATGAGGTCTTTCACACATTAACTCACCCATATTTGAGTCCCTCCTTAATCCCAGGATTCAGGTGGGTATCAGCCACTGTCCCCAGGTCCTCTGCTTAATGCAGAGGAGCTGCTGTTCGACAGTTCTTTGGAGTTGAGACTTCTTTTCTGAGGTTCTTGACAACCCCTATGGGGGGGTGTTATATGTGTGTGCGTGTGCACGTGCACGTGCGTGTGTGTATGTGTTGTACTACTGGCTCTTCAGTGTACACAGGGACCCTTGTTGTCTCGATAAGTTTCTCTCTATGGAGCTAATGGATGAAATTTTATTGGATAAACCCATATGCAGAAGAAAAGAGTTATAGCTGGGGGCAGGGAAATTATGATGCGGTGAGGCGTGACTTGGGATGCGTGGCTTGGAAAAGTAGGCTTCAAGGCATGGGCGTAATTGATATGTGGAGCTTGTTCAAGGAGCAACTATTGAGTGTCCTTGATAAGTATGTACTTGTCAGGCAGGGAGGAAAGGGTTGTGTGAGGGAGTCGTGGTTTAATAAGGAATTGGAATCCCTTGTTAAATGGAAGAGGGCGGCCTATGTAAAGATGAGGCGTGAAGGTTCAATTGGGGCGATTGAGAGTTATAAAGTAGCCAGGAAGGACCTGAAGAGAGAGCTAAGAGCAGCAAGGAGGGGACATGAAAGGCCCTTAGCTGGTAGGATTAGGGAAAACCCTAAGGCTTTCTATAGGTATGACAGGAATAAAAGAATGACTAGGGTAGGAATAGGTCCAGTCAAGGATAGTAGTGGGAAGTTGCGTGTGGAGGCGGAAGAGATTGGGGAGACACTGAATGAATACTTTTCGTCAGTATTCAATCAGGAACAGGACATTATTGTCAATGTGAATACTGAGTCACAATTAAGTAGAATGGAAGGCTTTGAGGTATGTAGAGAAGAGGTGTTGGAAATCCTGGAAAAGCTGAAAATAGATAAGTCCCCTGGGCCTGATGGCATTTATCCTAGGATTCTCTGGGAAGCAAGGGAGGAGATTGCAGAGCCATTGGCCTTAATTTTTATGTCCTCGTTGTCTACAGGAGTAGAGCCAGAAGATTGGAGGCTAG
>NC_057741.1:415658-423158 GCF_004010195.1 Chiloscyllium plagiosum
TGGAATGCTCTGCCAGTAGCAGTGGTGGACTCTCCCTCTTTATGGGCATTTAAACGGGCATTGGATAGGCATATGGAGGATAGTGGGCTAGTGTAGGTTAGGTGGGCTTGGATCGGCGCAACATCGAGGGCCAAAGGGCCTGTACTGCGCTGTATTCTTCTATGTTCTATGTTCTAAAAGCTAGTAACAGGCCAATAGCAGAGACACCATCTGGGGTCAGTGTGGCTGGAGGCAAAAAAATGGAATCACGTCTGGGAAAGAATGTTTTTTCTGGCTTCATCCGAACTCTCATACTGGAGACAGTGAGGGTCAGAAGGGACATGCTGTTTCTTCGGGTTGGGAAGAAAAGGCCAACCCCACAAACTGACCAGGCAAGACTGGAAGTTATGGAAGCTTACAGCTGCAAGACTGCGATGCCTAGGATTTAGATACAGAGTCAGATACTGACTTCACTAGATCAAAAAAAGTGAATGGCACATCACTCCCTGATATCCCTCATGTTCTCCAGCAAAACATTGATGAACACACCATAGTTCTATATGCTGTATACATCTCTGTTCACACACCTCCTCAATTGTCTACCTGAATAGTCAACACTCACTGACTTCTTCCAGACTCCTGCCTGTCTATTTTGGATTCCAGCATCTGCACTTTTTTTGTCTCTGGCTATAGATGTCAGCAGCCATTCTTCAAAATGTCTTGAGCTTGTTCCTGTCATATTGAGAAAGCTCATTCTTTATTGATATATCCTATGCTATGGTACAAAGTTCAGCGAGCTGGACTTTTCTCCCTTTGAGTGCTTGTTATTGCCACAGCTATAGTTATTGGTCCTGGTGATGAATCTGTTGGCATGGTTCCAGATGCTTCTATAGTTGGTAAGACTGCTCCTGTTGCTCCTTATCGGAGGTCTGTGCTTTAGCTGCATCAGTTGCTCCTATTCTGCAATGAAGGCTGGCAGCAGGAAAGTTGAGATTGAAGTGACTAAAGTCACTAATGTAATGACTTTGAAAAAAATTAAAAATCAGCTTCAAAGTGGTGAAGACATGTTCTTAGATTTTGTCCTCTGAATAAACATTCTTTGTTTAAAAGAAGAGTGTAAGCATAAACAAATTAAGTCAAGGCTAATCAACTTAATGTAAGTGATGGGAAAACAGTAATCTGGGAAATAGTACCAAATGACAGGCTTATCAGATAAATTGAAATGTATGGATTAAAAGAGACAATAACAAAAAAGTTGGGCTGAATTGTTTTCTTTTGGACTGAAGAAAGGTGTTTCTCCAGGGATTGGTATTAGGCTTCACTTGCTCTATATTAATGATTTAAGCTTAATTGTGCAGGGAAACATTAAAAAATTTGCAGTTGACTTAAAACTTGTAAAAGTCCAAAAGTCGAATACAGAATCAGCCAGAAATCTAAAAACAAAAATAGAAATGTTCAAAAAACTGCAGGTCTGGCAACATCTGTTTTGTATAGTCAAATTATTTGTAAAAAGTTAGGAAATTTAAGTGAATGTAAGTCCAGGGTGTCACTACAGTCAAATATCAAGCAACATTAGTCCAACAAACACATGTATTAGACACATGATATGCTTTAAGAAATACAACGAAGCTCCAGCATTTGAGTCTTTTTTCTATTTTACCCTTTTTGTTTCAAGAAAGCACAACCTAGTAGCAGCAGGATATAAAAACACAAACATTTTAAGCTGATTTAATGTTATGTTAGTGAACTAGTGAAAAATCAACTTGAACAGTGCTAGATACGGGGAGGAAAGCAAAGTGAATGGTACAAAAACAAAATGGTGATGTTGATCCAGCTTGTGTTGATTTGGGAAATAGTTGATTTTGCGGAGGCATCTGAGCAGTTTAAATGAAAGTGCAGATTGATATTCAAAACCTCAGGCAGGAACCAGAATTGACAATTTCTTAACAACATTGAAAAGCGCAGATGAAGAACTGATGGATCAACTCATTTGGGAATCTCCACAGCCTGAGGTATGAAAACATTTGACTGGAAAGAACAAGCTCACAATATGACAAGCTGGAGCAGATGAAACCATGAGGAGAAAAAAGTAGATGCTGACTACCCAAATCAGGGGGTGGCTCAGTGGTTAGCACTGCTGCCTCAAGGCAGCAGGGACCCAGGATTGGATTCCAGCCTTGAGTGATTTCTGTATGGAATTAGCACATTCCCTGTTTCTGCATGGGGTTCCACCTGGTACTCTGTTTTCTACCCACAATCTAAAGACGTCTAGATTAGGTGGATTGACCATGCTACATTGCCCATAGTGTTCAGGGATGCGTAGGTTAAGTGCATTAGTCAGGAGTAAATGTAGAGTAATAAGGGTAGGGAATGGGTCTGAATAGGTTACTCTTCAGAGGTTCGGTGTGAACTTGTTGGGCCAAATGGACTGTTTCCACACTGTAGGGATTCTATGATTCTTTGAAGAAAGGAAGCTGGGTTGATACAGTAAAGCAAATGAAAGTGATACACAAAGGAAGATATGTTAACCGCACATTCTAGGTCACGGAAAGAGATGATTCTGCTATCTTGGATTTGAGTAATTATGAAGAACTACCTTTTTGTCTCAATAAACTTGAAGTGAGCAATTACATTGAGGATTGATGCTAAGTTCTCATTGAAAAATACTCTCCAATTAAAAGCAAAGAAGATCTGGTGCAAATGCCTTTGCAGTGTTTTGATATGACTGTTGATGCTTTGAAGATTTTGAATATCACATCATTGGGTCAGTGAAGGGATCAATGATTTAATTCCAGAGGACGTAACAAGAGAGCTGACAAGAAAGCTTAAAAGACAGTTTGAAGAGATGGAAGGAAGTGAGACGTTTGTCACAGTCGGAGCCTACAGATTGGGCAAATTCCATTGTTGTAAGAGAGAAGCCAAGTGGACAGCTAGAAATTTGCATGGATCCCAAAGCATTAGCCAGAACAAGGGTTTTCACAAAGTCTGGTGCTAGAAGTGGATCATGGAGCATGAGAAAACTTCACTTTTAACAACGCACAAGACTTCCTGTAGAGAGTACAAATTGCTGTGTCTAGCTTTTTGATTCAATGTGAGCCAGGATGAGACATACAAGAGACATACAAGAAATGCAAAAGCACACCTAGTCTCAAATTGGGAAGTTATTTGTTCAAATCAGTTTTGGTATGGTTCAAGCACCCAGATATTATGTCTTTGGTCATATTAGTCTGAAAACAACTGATTTCACTTGATTTCGAAAGCCAACCATTCTCAGGCTGGATTAGTACTTGGATGAGAGATCACCTGAGAATGTCAAGTACAGCAGGCTTGCCATGACTCTGAGTTCCAGCTCCACTGTGTAGTGACTTTCTAAACAGATTGATTAAGACATGAATTAGGAGGGAGAAAAAAGGCAAGGGATGTAAAGGAGCAGGCAGAGAACAGCTGATAATTAGAACCATTGTCCAGATGGAAAAGACCATGGCTACCTACATAAAAACATGGACAAACAAAGGAAACTGGAGTCATGCTCAACTTAGACAAATATATTGTAAACATGTCAGTTCCAGTGCTGCTCTTTAGATTGGTCTCTACACCCAATGGAATCAAACTAAGTTATGACATAATCACAGCTATCTCAGTGATGATAGCCACAAGAGACCAGAAAGTGTCAAGACCTTTCCTTGGCTTAATTCAGTATGTGAATTCATTTGAATCTCACATTTCAGAATTCACAGCAAGTGAAAAAGTGATTGAAAACCAAATGACACAGGGACGATAAGAATTTCAAAAAACTCAGTGGAATGTTATGCAAGGAGACAAACTTATCACACACTACAACAGAGAGAAATCTATCAAACTGCAAGTAACAGGAATAGGAACAGCCCTGGGACAAGAGAAACAATCAATAGCATTTGCACCAAAGCACAAACCAGCTGAGACCAGATACGTCGATAGAAGAAAGAGCTTTTGGCAGTCATGTATGGATGTGTGAAATTTTGTACATATCTGTGTGGAAGAAAATTCTTGTGGGGAGTGATCATCATCCTCTCAAGCAGATCTACGGAAAAAAAATGCTTAAAATGCTTAAAAAATGCACCAATAAGACTGCAGAGTTACTTTTGAAGCTTCAGAGTTGAGTTTCTGAAATACAAGCCAGCAAAGAAATGGAACTGGTAGATACCCTATTTCAATTATTGCAGCAGGAGTGAAATTTATCACTTAAATAATGTAACACCGCATAAACGGAGTCAAGCTAAAGACAAGACTAGCAAAGGTGAAGAGTTACAGATGTTTTTTCAACAAGTGATCGAGGATATCCTGATGAGATGCAGCTAACTCTACCAGTAATCAGGCTGTTCTATGATGACATCACACTGGAAGATGGCATTTTGATGGCTGAATCCAGGATGATTATCATCAAAATGATGCAGCAAAACCTTCTCCACAAGATATACAAAGGTCATGTAGGAATAGAGAACTGTAAGGTCAGGAACAGATCACCTGTGTCCTAGATATGTCTTTACAAAGGCATCAAAAAAATTCTGTCTACTTGTAATGTATGCCAGAAGATCAAAAACACAAATTAGGAGGATATGATATTTACTAAAGCTCTACGGAGATCTTGTCATATTGTGGGAGTCAATTTATTTGTTCACAATTAAGTGGCATGGTACCTTAATATTGCAGGCTATTTCTGAAAGTTGCCTTTTTTTCAGAAATGTGAAAGATTTGAGAGCTACACTAATCAACTCACTCGTATGAATTGTGTTCACTGAGCTCTGGGTTCTTGAAAGGTATATGTAGTAGTGGAATCCAGTTAATTTCTATAGATTTATGGGGATTTGATGAATGACAAAAGTTCAACATCATCATTCCTACACGTCGCGTCATGGGTTTATTTAAAGTTACATCCAGATAGTTAAGAGAGCCCTCAGAATATGCTGAAAGACAAAGGAAGATCCAAACCTTGCCTTATTGTCACTCTGATGTGTACCTCTCAAGACCATCCTGAAATCACCTGCAGTTCTGTTGAGTTGAAGAAAGTTGAAGATAACTCACTCAAAAAAGACATTCCTTTTCCATCACCAGAATGAGATAAGACAGTAACTCACTGACACATAGGCAGAAGGAGGTCAACAGATCAATAAGCATGTTGAATCCCTGTTTGAAATGTTTAAAGAATACACCCATATGTAAAGAATCCAATTGTGAAGACATAGAAAAGCAGAAAGGATCAGTAGCAATACTTGCAAACCAGTGAAACAAAACCTTTAGCATCACTAACAAGCGGTACAACATTAACAATATCATAGCCAGTGACACAATAGCATCATTTTAACCACACCAGGTGGTTGCAGCACCAGTATAAAATGCATAGCATCAATAATATAGCATGCCATTCTCCTCATTTTACTGGAAGAAGGCGCAACAGCCTATTACTAAAGTATGAATAATATTTTCATACAGAAAACAAACTCTAGCAAAACGAGAATCTAAAGGTGCTCAGTTTAGTTACAAAATCTAATTGGTAATCTTTTAGTGTAACAAAATGTAAAAACATTAATGATAAGAATAGCTACATAAATATAGATACAAGAACTAATTGTTATGTGAATGTACATTATTGCTGCACTGCGAACAAGGCCCTGAGCAACAACATATTGGTTCCCCAGCCACACACATAACTGAAAGAAAATATTCAATGAAGCTCTAGCATTTTGAATCTAAAATTGTGATTATTTTGAACTTCTGGAGGTAAAGAGACAGAACAGAAAATATTCAGCAGGTTTGGCTGTATCTGTGGACAGAGAAGCAAAGCTAATGTTTCAAGTTATGATCTTTCATCAGACGCTGATGTTAATCTGTTTAGATTAGATTAGATTACTTTCGATTACTTACAGTGTGGAAACAGGTCCTTCGGCCCAACAAGTCCACACTGACCCGCCGAAGCGCAACCCACCCAGACCCATTCCCCTACATTTACCCCTGCACCTAACACTACGGGCAATTTAGCATTGCCAATTCACCTGACCTGCACATTTTTGGACTTTTTTTTCTCTCCATGGATACTGTTAAGCTGCTGAGTATTTCCAGCACTTTCTGTTTATATTTAAAATGTACGAGCACTCTGAACAGTGATAAGTTATAAGAAGAGACAGACAGGCTGGACGAATGGGGAGTCATGTGGCAGATGAAATGAATGCAGAGGACTGTGAAGCCAAGAAGTCAAAATGAATTTACAGATTTGGCCTCAAATGGAGTATTGTGTCCAGTGCTGGAGAAGAAGAAGGCTGCAGAAAGGGTGCATGAAAGATTCATGAGAATGGTGCGGGTAGCTAACCTCAGATCTGGCTTCCCAAAGCTGGAGATGGCCAAACACCAGGCATTTCTACAAGCTGTCATACATGAATTCTAAATATTATTACATGAACAAATTAGCTTAATGGTTTAATTGCCAAGGTGTTACATTGGTGCTGACTATTTACTGACTTCACATGCTAGCCTTTTCCTCTGCTCCTGAGTGATTGGGGCAACTGTTGACTTCTCCTGTCCTGGGTTGAACCACCTGGCTGAACTGCCAGAACTGAAAACTGGCAGGATTCAAAATCTGCCAGAACTGAAAACTGGCAGGATTCAAAATTTACCATTGACTTGGTACCAAGGCTGCCAGTTTTGAGTTACTGTACCTGGATCAGAGATGAGGAACTTAGGGATAGAATGGAGAAGCGAAGGTTATTTTTCCAAGGGAAGCCTGAGAGGAGATTTAGTAGGGATGTTCAAAATTGTAAGGTATCTGGACAAATAAATCAGGAAACATCATTCCCATGCTAAAGCAGGAGAATCAGAGGACATTGATTTAAGATGAATGACAAAAGAACACGAGTAGACACAAGGTCTAGCTAAACTACTCTAAGGCCACACGATTTTCAATTCACCTTTTCATCTCTTCATTGAAGAATGGGTTCTAATGTGCAACAAGTTTAATATTGTTGACCTAAGTGAGTTCCAGGATGCCCACTTTGAAGAAATACATCCAAGCACTGGATGTTAAAACCAGAATCCTAAAATTATGTGGTTGCCAGTTGCATGGGATTTTTCCCAACCCCTGCAAAGATTGTTTGGTCTAAACGTGTAAGGGTGTGGAATCCCATTGAGGTTGACATGTTTTAAATCCCCACTCCTACTGCCTCCAAACCCAAACTGCCCATACTATCCTTTGTTTCAGATTGTTGATCTTGTGTCAGAAGTCTGCTGACAGGTCAGAGACATAGAACATTTATTTCTCTCTCCAAAGATACTGCCTAACCACCTAAGTAGTGCTACCACTTTCTCTTTCTAGCTCTGATTTCCAGCTTCTGCAGCATTTTTGTTCATGAAATTGCAACCTGTTCTGTCACATTCAGTACACAGCATTTCAGTTATGTCTTCCACCATGTTTTGTGCAACCAACTGACCACGTATTACATTTGCTGTTTTCCCTCTCATAAATTGCATTCCTTTATCTTTTCCTCCCCCAGT
>NC_057741.1:428158-454224 GCF_004010195.1 Chiloscyllium plagiosum
TTCACAGAATTTTGCAACTTATAAGGAAGGTTACAACGTATATGGGATCGAAAGTGTTAAAATTTAGGGGGTAGGAATGAGGTCCTGTTACAAAATTATAAGTGCACGTTGTAACTTCATTGTCACATCCATAAAACTAATTGCTGAGAAGGCTGATCCAGGAACTGTATGTATTCAGTGTTCTTCTTTTGATGGATAAATTAAATGATTTGTTTTTGTGTTTATTAAGTATCAACTTATCCCAGTCTGGCTTTTTAAATTTTTTGCCTTATTATGATTTTTACCTTAGCTCTCGAATACATACATCAATTGTTTTGTTTTCTGTGTCCTTTGTTTTCTGTCTTTTTAATTATTTACCAGAATATTTCAGATAGTCAGATTGCAACATATGATTTGTTCTTTCCCAGATGACCTTTGGTGATGCCATGAGAAGTAAAGCAAGACTATCAATTAGAGGAAGCACTGGAGAAAACGGACGTGTTATGACTCCAGAATTTCCCAAAGCAGTGCATGCAGTACCTACGTGAGGCCTGGCATGAGAATGAATGTCAGTGTGACTAATCTTTCTTGATTGATAAGACTCTTTGAGTGCCTTACATGATGGTTGATGTAAGTTCTTCGTTGATTGGTGCGAGGCATCCAGTGTTGTGAAGATATTTTTCTCAAAGAAGAATTCTTGTCCTTTTGTGTGGAGTTCATCTGAATAGTAATTGGATGCTTTGTTCATGTACACACAACAAAAAAAAAACCATCATTGAAAATGAATGGACATGGAGCTTGACTCACATGCACAACTGATGTGGAAGTACTGGAAATAAATCATTTGACAAGGCAACACGCCTGTGTCTGCAGCCACCGCTGTTTAATCCTGGATTCGTATGACTTAAGCACAGTGTCCACTTGACATCAGCCGCATTATGATGTGAAATCTTTTATATTATAGAAAAAAAACAAAAGTACACTATTTTTAAGTATTTTCACTATCAAGAAATGGCTTTTAAATAACTCTGCTTCCATACTAATCGAATATTAGTAAAACTAAACTGCAGGAAAGTGACCAGGCTAGAGGCATCAATTCCATTGTTTTTTTTTCAAAGCCAAATATATACATGCGCAGAATAAAAGGATTCAACACTTGTAATTTAATACAGTATTGTAAGACTTTCCTGTATATCTTCTTCTTAACATTGGTGTTAATATGAAATACTTGGCAATGCTTGACATTTGAAATAAAATTTTCATATGGTTTATATGCAAAAAGCGTAACTTATTCTAACAGAACTGACTACAATGGGCTGATTTATTTATTGATAGCAGGAGTAATACCAATGGTGTAAGAAACATTCCAAAACATAACCCACCTTGATTATTTTAGTTGTTATTGGTTTCTGCGAAGATACAAGTCTTTTTCTCATGTACAGTAATTTTAACCTATTGAACTAAAAATTGTATTCAGGACAAAGCTGTCACATTGTATTGAACACATGAAGGATAGAAACCTTCCTTGGAGCAGAAATGCAAAAGCTTATTTGGTATTAATTTTCAGTATGATTGTCATATTCTCTGCTGTTTCAGCACTGATGCTTAATTATTTATTTTAAATGGGCAAAATGCCATTAAAGTACCGGACAATGGGATGTTATAAGAATGTGTAAGTGTTTGTGTCCTATTTTGGTATAGTGTAACTTTAAAGCTATGGTGTAGTATATTTAATTTGTTTGTCAAGGAAGGGCTTTTGAAAGTCTTGTAATCTCAGCTGGTTTGAGGGTGCAATAAATATAATATTTGTCCTATTTTCTGGTTACTTTTCTGTGCCAGCTCCCCACTTAAGGTTAGCATGAAATTTGTTTTCTGTCAATGTTATTCCATTTGTTTCCATTGATTGTCAACAAAGCTAATATTTCACCAGTATTCCAGTTTGGATTTTCAAATATAAGACAGTAGATTTCTGTTAAGCATCTTGTTGAATGTCTTGTGTCTTTAAATGTGTTTTACTTTGCTTTAAATACTCCTTGAGTTGCAATTACAATAAGCTTCAACTAATGTTGTCATGACCATACCATTGCATGAAGGATGAACATTTTAAGTAATAAGGAACTTGCTATCTCTGATAAGCCATACATGCTATGAGTTGCTGAAGTGTTAGTGAAAGAGTTTAAAAGGTTATACAAAAGCTCACTGGAACCTTTGAAATTATTTGAAATATGATCATCTACACCTCAAATGATGGAAAGCCCCTTTCTTTTACAGAGTCCCATAATAATGCACAAAACGTAGGAAACATGCTAATTGCTGCTCCTTCAAAAACTTTACTTTCTTAAGATTACTTTGGCTATCTGTCATTTTGCACCAGAACGCAAGTTTACACATTGGTCTTGGCACAGATCCAGGCAACATTTAATGCAATACCATATGGCTAATACAAAAGCTTTAACACAAAATCAAAACATTGCTGACGCTGGAAATCTGAAACAAAGCCAGAAAATGCTGAAAATACTTGCACATTGGCATCACCGGTTCTCCACAGTTTTGCATCAAAGTTGTGTGGACTAATAGCCTGTCAGAGTGGTAACAACCTTTTTGAGTAGGTATTTTTGTGACCGAGAATAGCAGGCAGGATTGGTTATTGAAAGAAACAATGGATCTCTATTTACAAGAACCCCAGTGGGAATCCCAGTGGCAGCAGTGATTGCATTATTAATCGATAATGAGCAAGGAAATATCTGCAGAATGGAGGAAATGTGTAGAAAGGCTGCTGCTCCTCATCCTACTCTGAGCTCATAGATTCATCGATGGTGGAAGTGACTGATACAGTAAAGTCATGAAGAAAAGTCTTCTTCCTTGAAGGGGATGGGAGGAGGCCAGTTAGCCTCAGAGGCAGGTGTGTCTGCAAATCACAAAAGCTGTCAAGTATGATGCTAAGGACCTGGATCTAGGTCCAGCAAGAAGAGTAGCCAACAATTCTCAGCTTGCATTAGTCTCTTGCCTGCATTGTGTTTTCCTAGACAGCTCTCCTCTAATCAATGCAGATTTTGGCAAAATATAATTCTTTTCTTCTGGCTCCATCTCAATGGACCATCATCGTATTACACTCATTACTTACAGTCACTATCCTTAAGTGCTTACCCTCCAGCCTCAGCAAAGCATTATTGCCTCATACTCCTAACTCCCTGACTTTTCCATTACAGAAGAGAGTGCACATCTCCAGAGAGAAGTGCAGAACTGGGGTTGGAGCTGCAGCCATGGTGATGCAGGAGGATGCTCTGGGAGATAAGCAGGAGGACTCCCTGGGAGATAAGCAGGAGGACTCCCTGGGAGATAAGCAGGAGGACTCCCTGGGAGATAAACAGGAGGATGCTCTGGGAGATAAGCAGGAGGATGCTTTTAGATTAGATTAGATTAGATTAGATTACTTTACAGTGTGGAAACAGGCCCTTCGGCCCAACAAGTCCACACCGACCCGC
The DNA here is from genome assembly GCF_004010195.1 of Chiloscyllium plagiosum. NCBI lineage: Eukaryota > Metazoa > Chordata > Chondrichthyes > Orectolobiformes > Hemiscylliidae > Chiloscyllium > Chiloscyllium plagiosum. The sequence goes on from NC_057741.1 coordinate 431,623, forward strand.
TGAAGAGTAACCCACCCAGACCCATTCCCCTACATTTACCCCTGCACCTAACACTACGGGCAATTTAGCATGGCCAATTCACCTGACCTGCACATTTTTGGACTGTGGGAGGAAACCGGAGCACCCGGAGGAAACCCACGCAGACACGGGGAGAATGTGCAAACTCCAGACAGTCAATCGCCTGAGGCGGGAATGGAACCCGGATCTCTGGCGCTGTGAGGCAGCAGTGCTAACCACTGTGCCACCGTGCCGCTCTGGGAGATAAGCAGGAGGAAGCCCTGGGAGATAAGCAGGAGAATGCTCTGGGAGATAAACAGGAGGACTCCCTGGGAAATAAGCAGGAGGATGCTCTGGGAGATAAGCAGGAGGATGCTCTGGGAGATAAGCAGGGTGACACCGTCAGGCCCTTTACCAATGGAGAGATGAAGAAATCTGGTGATAGGGCATTCATACCACACCACTGCTTGGTATTTAAACTGTCACTCACTTTGAATCAATGTTATCAATGCTCTAAAATACATGCTTTGTACTTGGCTAAATTGTGTTCAACACTCATTCATATCTTTCACCATGCACAGATGCTAACCAAAGAAAAGAGAATGAGTTTTAGGAGGTCTGCCTCTCTGCATTTGCACTGTGCTATGACTCCTGTGCACCCTTCAGCAGTGTAGATCCACATACTTTGTTTGAGATCAACTACTCAGATAAATGGGGTTGTAGCTTAAATAGTGAGAAGCATATCCTAAAATGTGTATAAGACACTTGTTAGACCTTACCTGGAATACTGAATACAATTCTGGACACACATTGGAGAGAAATCAGAAGTGATTTACATAAACAATTCCAGGGACAAGAAACTTAAAATCATGAGCATGGATCGAAGAAGTTGGAGCTGTTCTCCTTGGAGGAAAGAAGACTAAGAAACTGTCTGATGGAGGTTTCATCATCATCAGCAGCCTGGAATTTACAGTTGGCCTTATTCTGAATCTTTTGATTCTATGATGAATTTTTAAATTTTTAAATTTTTAAATTTGTTCTTGGAGTGTGCACATGATTTGAAAGACTAACATTTATTTCCCGTACAAAGTTGCCCATGAGGCATTGGTAGTGAGCAATGCACAAACTATACCGTGATGATTCGCAAATTCAACTCCAAATAGCACTAAAATGCCCTCGAAAATTCAATCAGGGCAATGAATCAGAAAAAAAATCATCCTGTAACTAGCATGCACAGAAAGAGTGAGGTGCTACTTCTCCAGTCAGACGCTTACATTTGCTGCTGTAAGACAAACATTGGAGAGAAATGGGAAAAGTGAGGATGCTGACACAGGCAGAGAAGAGGAACGGATGAGGGTGAGGTGAGGAATCTAACCATTGGAACTAAAAGACGTAGTGGTAGACCTAAGTGGGACTCAGGGCATAAGCAAGAATAAGATTCTTCTAGTCTACGTTTGATGTAATGGTAAAATATAAGGCAAGAGTCTATATTTAGTTAAGGTAGGTTTGGTCCCCAAAAGGGGAGACACAGTGGCTGTTAACACTGCTGCCTCACAGCGCAAGGGGTCTTAGTTCAATTTCAGCTGTGGTTGACTATTTTCTCTGTGGAGTTTGCACATTCTCCCTTGTCTGTGTGGGTTTCCACTGGGTGCTCAGGTTTCTACCTACAGGCTGAAATGTGCAGGTTGGGTGGATTGACCACACTAAATTGTTCGTAGTGTACAGAGGTGTGCAGATTAGGTGGGTTAGCCATGGTAGATGCAGGGTTATGGGGGGAAAGGTGTGGGATGGTGTGGGGGGTGGTGTGTTGAGCAAGTTCTGGGTGAGGCAGGTTCTTCAGAGAGTATGTGCAGGCTCGATGGGCTGAATGGCTACCCTTGCACTGTAGGGATTCTATGTTTCTACGGTAATCTCAGGCCTGTGATTTGCACATTATGTGGGGAATCCTAGACATCCTGGTGGTATAGATGATCATGTGCGTGTTTTTCAGCCTTGGAAAATGGTGAAAGTAATAAGTCCTTTGTGGAGGTCAATGAGAGTCAAAAGCCTAGCACTGTGAGTGACCCAGTTGCTCAGGGGTGCAGGGCGAAGTTTGGAAAGGCAATAGTGGACTCATTAGTGAGAGGAGTAGAAGACAGGCGCTTCTCTGAACGTAGACATGGTTTAAGGATGATATACGGCTTCCAAGGTGCCAGGGTAAAGGATATGACAGAAAAGCAGAGCATTATGAAGGCAGGGGGAGGGGGAACAGCCAGAGGTTGTGATTCATGGTCGGATGAATTATACAAGGAGAAAGGAAATTATGTCCTGGAATCAGACTTGAGAGAGTTGGGTAGGAAATTAAAAATTAGGGATTCAAAAACAATAATCTCTGGATTAAGCCCTTTTTATGCCCGAAACATCGATCCTCCTTCTCCTTAGATGCTGCCTGACCTGCTGCACTTTTCCAGCAACACATTTTTAAGCTCTGATCTCCAGCATCTGCAGTCCTCACTTTCTCCTAGTTCAATTAGTGTAAGAATAGAAGGGTAGAGCAGATGAATGCGTGGCTGGTGAGATGGTGCATGAGGGACTTGATTCCTGAAACATTGAAACTGTTTCTGGGGAGGTGAGACCTGTACAAGTTGGACGGATTACACCAGAACAGAAATGGGACCAACACTTCCATGGGGAAGCGTGTTACTGCTGTTAGAGTGAGTTTAAACTAGATTCGCAGAGGGATGAGAACCTGACAAGTAGCTCAGAAAAGAGAGAAACTGAGATGGAATTAAAAGTTAAAACATAAGTAAAGGAGTCTGGAAGGCAAATGAAACATAGGATAGAGAAGAAAGAAATGAGTTTAGCAAAACTAAATGGAACATATTTCTCAGGCTCCATGTATTAATTTAAGATAAACAGACACCGATAAGTAGTAGAAGTATAATATCATAGCTATGTCAAAGGCTTAGCTGAAAGTTGAGCAGGATTGGCAGCTCAGCGTTCTTGGTTATAGGATATTTAGGTGAAATAGCGATTGAAGAAAATGGAGTGTCTCAATATTGATTAGGGAAACAATTGGAGCAGATTAAATCTTGGAGGGATCATCAAGTGAAACCACTTAAGACCAAAAAACCATAAGACATAGGAGCAGAAATTAGGCCATCTGGCCCATCGAGTCAGCGCTGTCATCCAATCATGGCTGATAGGTTTATCAATCTGATGTTCCCACTTTCTCCATGTAACCTTTGATCCCCTTGGCAATCAAGAATTTATTTGTCTCAGTTTTAAATATACTTAACGACCTGGTTTCCACAGCCTTCTGTGCCAATGAATTCCATAGATTCACCTCATCTCTCCTGCCAACAGAACCACCTTCCCAACACCCATTCTGTCCAAGCCATTCAATATTCTGTAAGTTTCAACCGGATCCCCCCTCATCCTTTTAAAGAGTAGAGGTAAATAATAGGCACAGCACAAACACGCTGTTCTGTGCTTTGTGCTCTAAGTCCCCAAATGTCTGAGAGAGATATAGGATCAAATATGCAATCAAATTTCAGAGAGGGTAAAGATATTAGGAATTTTAATTACCAAAGTATTAACTGGGGTTAAGTCCAGGCAGGTGGAACCTCACTCCAACCTTAACTAGATATTCATTTGCATTTCCACATCTTCCAGGACTATGGGCTAAAAGCTAATGAGTGTGATTAGTGTAATCAGACCTTTGTTAACAGATGTGGACACAAAAGCTCGAATGGCTTCCTTCTGTCAATGAGCCTATAAGAAGCCTATATTTGGAGCAACACAAGGAAGGAGAATAGCATTAGTGAACAAGACTGCTTGGACTGGACCAAGTAAGGCCAGAAGCTGCAGCGCTGACAGCAAGTGCGGTCACTGTGATGGTGGAGAAGCAAGAATACCGGATGATCATCAGTCTGGTGTTAATGGTTTGGGAATCTGAGTAGGCAGGGTGGTGGGTTTATGTGTTCAGGTATCCATTTGAAATTGGTTATTTGGACGAGGACTTCAGGTATTTGGGGGGATCGAATGTCAGGGGTGGGGTTGGTTTTCAGGAGTGATGTCTGGGGATTGGGGCTGGGGGGCATTAGGGTGCAGGGGTTTGAAAAACATGGGGTTAGGTGTCAAGGGGTGGTTGGTGGGTGTCAGATACTGGGGTAAATACTAAAGATTTGAATTTAGCCCAGCTCATTGTACAACAGCTGAAATATTCCTCCAATACACAGAGATTTCATAAAGTTAGACAAGATTAAATTAAATTAATTCCAAAAATGTTGAATAAAAGTAATTTATCTGTTTGGCCAAGTGAAGGCTGCTGTGTTCGGAAATAAAGCACAGATTCTACTGCTGCCAAGAAGTACCCATCAGGTCCAGCATTGGTCAGACTCCATGCAAAACTCCCAATAATGTGTCTTATTCCCAACTTGATCCTGAGAAATGGAGCATCTTTTGTGAATTGCACATGAGTCATCACCATGGACATGCCAAATGAGAGAACCAGTTCATATGGAATTCTGAGCAATATGCAGCAATGAGTCCCACATTCAGTGGAAAATAATCTGTGTCTGAAGGGGATCCTAAATTGGTGAATCTACATGTATCTACAGGAATTATGTACAGTCCAACCCACAATTTGGAGATGGGATCATTTACATGGCCAATGGTTTAAAGACGCCTTCCCTGATCCAGCTGTCAACGTTGGAATGGTCGCCATATTGCTTATCTTTTTGCAGGGAGCAGCAGGGTCTTACCTGGGTAAGCTGACATGAGTCCAAAATAAGGGCAAAATTTGGGAAATTTTCTGGGTAACTCCAGGAAGTCCCTGCTCAAATATACCTTGTTTATTTCTTTCTACGTGCTATCTAACATTAGAGAGAAATTTCAAATGTGTCAAAATAAAAGAGGAGGATGCTGCAAGAGTGTAGTGACAAAAGAGGAATTGGATTTTTTTCTTGATTTCTTAGCTCCTCTGACTGATTTCCATCAACATTATTGTAGTTGATTAGGAAAGTTCTGAAGTGAATTCCTGGCAAATATGTTGAGCTGGATTTCCAACTTCATACAAGTTGCCAATCTAGCCCTTCTTATCTGCAGAAGAGAATTCAGCATTTCTGAGAGGAGATTCTGCTCGTGTCTTCTTCAGAAGTGTGGAGTTGTAGTTCCATTCTGATAGTTGTTTCATCATGCAGAACTATGAGAGAAGAGTAAACCCAAAATGGAAAGGTCCTGACTGCTGGCAAATGTTAAATCCATTAGTTGTGTATGATATTGGGGTGCTCAGAAGACATGTACTAGAGACATAAGGGGAATAGAAGGCCACGTGGGCAGGATACCGCTTGGGAAGGAGTAAGGTGCCAGATGGACATGTTGCCGGATAGGATAGGGTGCCAGCTGGGAAGAAGTAAGATGCCAATGGGAAGATGGGCAGGAAGTAGGATGTCAGGTACGTAGAATGCCAGTTTGAGAGAGGATAGATAATATTCCAACTGGGTAGTGAGTACAGTGCCAGATGAGTAAGATGCCAATTGTAAAAGGGTGGGGTGCTGAATGCCAAGGTACAAGGTGGCAAGGAGGCCAGTTAAATGATGAAAAATTTTGGGGCAGTGGGTGGAAGAAATCAGTTTATGGTTGATGGAAAAAATCAGGTCTGTCAGAAGGTGGAGAAGGAAGTTGTTGTGTCTGGGGGAAATCTTGTCGAGTGGTAGGGGAAGGAGATGTTATATCAGTTTCATTAGCAAGTGGAAGTGGTCTAGTTCCAACCAGTCTTGCAGGGGAGTGGTTAACTCAGCTAATGTGCATTGGCAATGAATTCAGCTCAGATCAACTGGGGGCTGGGGTGGTCCAGATAGGTCCAGTATGGTGAGGGGTTGAGATAATGGATTGTCTCAGTTCTATTAGTTGGCTCTCTGAGGTAGAGTTCTCTGGATGACAAAGGATATAGAAATTAACAATAAAGAAAAAAATGCTTCTGACAGGTGTAAGGCAGAAAGTACAATTGGGGATCAAGAGGGAGATTTAGAGAAGAGATGAAAAAACAAATAACAGCAGTAAAGAGGAGTAATGAGAAAGGTCTAGCAGCTAGCCTAAAGGAGACGGTGGTTCAGTGGTTAGCACTGCTGCCTCACAGCACCAGGGACCCAGGTTCAATTCCAACATGGGGTGATTGCCTGTGTGAGATTTGCACATTCTCCCCTTGCCTGTGTGGATTTTCTCTGGGTGCTCTGGCTTCCTTCCACAGTCCAAAGATGTACAGGTTAGATGGATTAGCCATGCTAAAATGCCCATAGTGTTCAGGGATGGTGCATTAGTTAGGGGAAAATGGGGTAAGGGAAGGGGTCTGGATGGGATACTCTTCGGAGGGTTGGTGTGGACTTGTTGGGCCAAATGGCCTGTCTCCACACTATGGAATAGGCACAGAAATAGTACAAGTGTGGTTAAAGAAAGATTGTGCCCATTAGAGATTAAAGAAAGGATCATGTGATGGCAGGAGTAATGGCTGAAGGATTAAATGAAAATTTGCATCTGTCTTTATAAAAGAGGAGGATGCTGCAAGGGTATAGTGACAAAAGATGAAACTCTGTCACGTAAAGGGTTCAAAATTATTAATGAAGCAGTCTCAAATAGATTGTTGAAACCTAAAGTTGACAAGGCATCAAGGACTTTGAAGGAAATGAAGGTAGAAATTGTGGGGATATTGGTCACAATCGTTCAGTCATCCCTATATTTGGAGGATGTGCCAGAAGACTGGAAAATTGCAAATATTATGGTCTTGTTCAAGAAAGATTGTAAGGATAATGCCAGCAATTATACACTAATCAATTTAACCTCCATTTTCTCTCTATAGATGCTGCCAAACCTGTTGGGTTTCTCAGAATTTCTGTTCTTGGTTAAAATTTCCAGTGTCTGCTCTTCATTGTTTTATATTATATCATTACACTACAATCCTGTAGTGATTTTAGTAGAGATATATCAGCCAGCTATGGAAATGGTTCCACAATTTGTTGGATTTGTTAACTATAGGTTCAGAGGAAAATTCTTGCCTAATCTGCCACCAGGTGTGAACTTCTATGTAAGCTCACCACAAAGGATGTGCAGTGGTCCTGAGGCACAAAACAAGCAACAGCCTTCACTAGAATGAACAATCAGATATGACAGCATCTGTGCCAAACTGCTTGATTATCATTGACCATGTCAATGATTAAGTGTGATGCCAGTGAGACAGGGCTTGTATTTGAGATTATTGCTGACTAGTCCTAGTACAAAACTGTGATGAATGATGATTATCAACAACATGAACCTTTTACCTTCAATGTATTTGAAAATTCAGAAATATTGTAAGCTCTGCGTGATTTTGTTTTACTGCACCAATTAAAACTTCTACAATTGTGTTATGTCCCATGGCAGAGTCTGCATATTCATTTATCTCCTGTGAATAATACTATTATTTCGCCAGAAATTACAGCTCTCCGAATACTCTTTGAAACTGATTGAACTTTACAAGAAGAGTACTTGAGAAAATCAAGAACACTGCTCACTGATCTCTTCATCAATTATAAGACTGACAGGTACCGATTTTTATTCACAATGATTGTTTTCTCCTAATGGTTTCAAACATAATACCAAAAAAAGTATTAACTCAACACACTTTGTCAAACAATCACCATTTTTAAAAAAGTGTTCATTTAAATGACTGTAAATATATGTTTCAGTTGTCAGTCAGACTAGCCACTGCATATAATTCACCAATATTCAGTCACCTCTGAAATGTTTCAATTATGTGGTTAATTCCATGAACTGAGATCTGGATCAGTTTTAGAAGGAGTGGCGTTGGTGGAGAATGGGAGAGCAATTGTGATAAAGGATTCTATTGTGAGGATAACAAATTGATATTTCAGTGAGCATAGAAGTGACAGCAGGATGGTAGCTTGCTTCCCTGATGCCAGGGTTAAAGACATCACTTAGCGGCTGCAGGACATTCTGAATGAGGAGTAAGGTCATGGTCCATGACCAACATCAATAGAGAGATAAGGTCCTGCCAACAGAATATACTGAGTTTTACATTTGGCATCATGCGCTGGAGTGATCAGTAATAGGAGCATAGACTGTATCAATGCATGGCTAGAGAAATGGTTTGGAAAGAATGATTTAGATTCCTGATTCTGGAAAAAAAAATGGGACCTGGGCAAGGAAGCGAACATTCAAAGGTCTGCAATACTTGGAAAGGACAAGGAAACAGGAAAGAAAGGTAGGATAGTGTTGTCAGTAAAGGAATGAAATTAGTGCAATAGAGAGAAAGGGTATTAACTTAGAAAATCTAGATGTAGAATCAGTCTTTGTGAAGCTAAGAAACCACAAGGAGTGGAAAATATTAGCAGTTGTTGTCTGTAGGTCACCAACCAGTAGTGCAATGGAAGGAATTGACATTAAACAGAAAATTACAGATAAATATAATAAGGGTGCAAGAGTTACGACGAGTGACTTTAATTTACATATAACACTGGCAAACTACAGTACCAATAATGTCATAGTGCATATATTACTAGAGTATATAGAAGTTTTTTTTAAAACCGGTATATTGAAGAACTGACTAGATTTAGTATTGTGTGTGCAGTGATAGAGTTAGAGTGAGTGGTGATCCTGAGAATGTGAGATAGCAAATAAAAGATAGCAGCATTTATTTTTGTGCAATGTAGTAGATCACTTATCTTTGTTCTACATTGCTGTGTGTTATTTTTCAAGCAGGGTACAGTACTAACCCAAGCTGCGGTGTGAATCCATCTGGCTTAGTCTGCTGACATCACTTGCCTCCTGTGGCAGTCATCTGTCCACCGATCCAGCAAAGCCTCCAAGTCCCTGTCCATGTCACATGGAGCAGGCTTCCTTTTCCACTGGGCTATGTGTTCACTAATACCAGTTGAGCATTACGGTGTGAGGTCCAGTTTGATTTGATGCATCTGAAGTAGTAAGCAGCTGGGCATTAACTATGGCAGCAAAGGTGTAAATGCTACTTGTTCTTGGCAATGGGGAACCTTTCTACCTTTCTGTCCGACTGGCTCTCTGAGGAAGTCTTGCAACAGTCTAGTTGCAAAATTAATGAGGTGAAGATCAGAAGATTGCATTTGAAAAATCGCTTCAAATCATGGTAGATTAAATTCCACGAATCTCATTTAACAGGACAGAACAATTCAAAATACAAATTGTGCACCACGTTTAGAATGTTAAACTGATCCAAATGATTGCTACAGAGATGTCAAATAACAATTCTGACAAATCAAGCATGGGCATCAGAAATTGGTGCAAGATTCAGATGATTCAATCTGAACTAGTCTAGCTGTTATTTGGGTAGAAATTTGACTGAAGTGTTTCCATATTTGCTGTAGTCATGTGACCTGTACCATGGGTCAATCAGTTTAATAACTACACACCACAAACACAACTTGTCCTGTTAGTTCATAACATGGCGTCAAAGTGGACTTAAGATTAATTATTGAAGAAAAAAAAAGGACAGCTGCAAAAAGAGGAACACAGGAATTTTCAGAATTGTTGAAAACTGCTAAGAGCCATAGTAAAGGAACAAAGAAGCTGCCATGGTTAAATACTCTGAGCAAGACACAACGATGACAAATCTTCCTTTCCTTGCATCCGTTGAAATAAAAGATAATATAAAACTAAACTGGGAGATTTTCCATTCACAATGACAAAACTACAAAATTGTAACAGGATGTTGTTAAGCTTGAGAAGGTGTAGGAAAGATTTACAAGGGTGTAGCTGGAACTGGAGGGTTTAAGATAGAGAGAGAGGATGAATATGCTAGGGCTTTTTTCCCTGGAGTGGCAGAAGCTAAGGTTTGACCTTATAGAGGTTTATAAAATCATGAGGATCCATTGATAAGGTGAATAGCCAAGGTCTTTTTAAAAGATTGGGGAGTCCATAACCTGAGGCCATCAGTTTAAGATGAGAGGGAAAGATTATAAAAGGACTTGAGGGGTAACTTTTTCATGCAGAGGATGGTGCATGCATGGAGCTGCCAGATGAAGTCGTAGGGGCAGGTACAATTATAACATTTAAAAGGCATCTGGCTGGGCTTTTAGAGGAATATGGGTCAAATGCTGGTAAATGGGACTAGGGCAGATTGGGATGTCTGGTCAGCACAGACAAATTGGACCAATGTGCCTGTTTCCCTGTTGTGTGACTCTATGACTCTATTTAGTTAACAAACCAGGCTTAGCTATGAGTAGTTACATTTTTATCTGGTCCAATTGTTACAAAGTATGTATAATCTGAATCTCTCAAAAGAGCAGGAAAAACAGATTGAATACATTTTGCAAGCATTTAAAGTATGAGTTGAACCCTTGGTGAATGTATGTTAAGAATGGTACATGTCCAATATTAGAGCTCAGAAAGAAAAAGAAGGTAGTGACAGATATTACATTTGATTCCTTACAGTGTGGAAACAGGCCCTTCAGCCCAACCAGTCCACACCAACCCTCCAAAGAGTAACCCACCCAGACCCATTTCCCTCTGACTAATGCGCCTAACACTATGGGCAATTTAGCATGGCCAATGGGAGGAAACCAAAGCACTCAGAAGAAACCCGTGCAGATACGGAGAGAATGTGCAAACTCCTCACAGACAGCTGCCTAAGGTTGTAATTGAACCTGGAACCCTGGTGCTGTGAGCCAGCAGTGCTAACCACTGAGCCACCAAGCCACTCAAATATGTGGCACCAGGAACTTGATCTCATAAAGGATAACATTATTTTCGGAATAAGTGGTCCTACTATAATCGTGTGACTGCCAAGGGAAGATAAATTGCATTTCAAACAGAAGCTCTGCTTGTAAATCAACAGCTCCAATTCATGCATGGGAGAACAGATGAGTTTGTCCAGAATGTGAAGCTACAGCCCAGATTTCTGTGTGATGTCTACTGGCAGCTCAGATTTGTCCAGTATTTTTTAAAAATCGACCTATACCTTTCAAGCACAACAATTACTCAAAGTAGGGCTAATAGAAAGAAGAAAGTAAAGTACAAGTTGAGAAAATTAGGGAAGTCATCATATTAAATAAAAGAAAGCATACCCATTGTGGGTAAAACAATATTTTAACTCCAAGGAATTAAGCTAATTTGCCCACAATTGTTTCACAAGGATGAAGACAAACACACTGACAGATCCTAAAAAGATGATTGCTACAGAGATGTCAGACAACAATTCTGACCAATCAAGCATGGGCATTAGAATTTGGAGCAAGATTCAGATGATTCAGTCTATACCTTACAGTAAGGTAGCGATATCAAGACTAAAAGAGTAAAATGATTTGTGATTATTGCAATGAAGAGCATCAAGTAAACATGAAATGACAGATAAAAACTAACGTTTCATCCACCATCCTCCATTTTTACAGAGCGGCGAGGAGAGAGGGCAGACAGAAGTGAGGGAAGGGAGAGATTGAGAACCATTTTTAAAGGAGCAGCAGAGGGAGAGGTCACAGCGAGGAACAGAGGGCTGCTGAGTATATATTTGAGCAGTGACTGACCTTGACCTTGTCCAACAGGTATGAGATTTTTGCTTCCTGTATGGATGAGGAAAAGGGCTATGGACAGGATGAGGCAACTGACCATGGCACCATGGTACAGACGGCCATTCAAGAGGGGGATACAAAAAGAAAAGTAGTTGTTACAGGGGATTCTATAATTAGGAAGACAGCACAAATGTGAGCTGGATCGGGATCGGGAGCCCCGGATGGTGTGTTGCCTGCCCGGTGCCACAGTGCAGGACATCTCCAACCGGCTTGAAAGGATATTGGAGTGGGAGAGGGAGGATCCAGTTGTTGTGGTCCATGTTGGCACTAACAACATAGGCAAAGCTGGGAAGATGGGCCTGTTTGGGGATTATCAAGCATTAGGAAGGAAATTGAAGAACAGGTCCTCAAGAGTTATAATCTCTGGATTACTGCCCGAGCCACATGCCAATTAGCATAGGGATAAGAAAATTAGGGAATGGTGTGGGAAAGAGGGATACAGTTTTGAGATCAGGTTTGGAACTGGGGAAATCTGTATCGATGGGATGGTCTCCACCTGAGCTGACCTGGAACCAGTGTCCTAGCAAAAAGGATAAATAAGCTGGTCACTAGGACATTAAACTAGTGAGTCGGGGGGAAGGGAAAGGGAAAGCGACAGGGAGTATGGAGTCAACTAGCAAGATAAGCAGCAGGTTAGCATGTGTGCAGGGTTAAGGTCAAGGCTGACTAGAAATGATGCAAAAAGGAAGGATAACTTAGAACATATCACTAGAGATGTTGGAAACCATGGGGCCAAGAAAATTAGCATTTAGGTGCTTTACCTGAATGCTCATATTGTTTGTAATAAAGTAAATGAATTAACAGCACAAATCATCGTGAATGATTATGATGTGATAGGCATCACAGAGATGTGATTGCAGGGGATTCAGGACTGGCAGTTAAACATTCAAGGATTTACAACTTAGCGAAAAGACAGGGAGGTGGGCAGAGGGCGTGGAATTGCCTTGTTAGTTAAGAATGAAATTAAATCTATAGCACTGAATGACATCAGGTCAGATGATGGAGTTGAGGAACCACAAATGTAAAAGAACTATAATGGGAGTTATGTACAGACCTCCTAACAGCATCCTGCAAGATGTACCGGGAAATATAGGGCATGTCAGAAAGGCAAGGTCACAGTGATCATGGGGGACTTCAATATGTAGCTGGAGTGGGTGAATAATGTCAAGATTAGAGTGATGCTGGAAAAATACAGCAGCATCCAAGGAGCAGGAAAATTGACGTTTTGGGCAAAAGCCCTTCATCAGAAACGTCAATTTTCCTGCTCCTCAGATGCTGCCTGACCTGCTGTGCTTTTCCAGCACCAATCTAATCTTGACTCTAATCTCCAGCATCTGCAGTACCCACTTCTGACTGGGTGAAAAATGTTGCTGGTGAATCCAAAGAAAGGGAATTCATGGAATGCTCACAGGATGGCTTTTCGGAACAGCTTGTGATGGAGCCCACAAGGGAGCAGGCTATTCTGGACTTAGTGCGATGCAATGAGGCAGACTTTATAAAAGATCTTAAAGTAAGGGAACACTTAGGAGGCAGCGATATTAATATGGTAGAGTTCAGTTGCAGTTTGAAAATCAGATGTAATGGTGTTGCACTTAAATAAAGGTAATTACAAGGGCATGAGAGAGGAACTGACGAAAATTGACTGGAAGCAGAGCCTAGCAGGGAAGACAGTAGAGCAACAATGGCAGACGTTTCTAGGTGTAATTGAGGACACAGTACAGAGGTTCATCCCAAAGAGAAGAAAGATTATCGGGGGCAGGTTGCCAAGATTGGACAACTATGGTAGACAAAGGAAGTCAGGAAATGTATCAAAGAAAAAGAGAGAGCCTATAAAGTGGCCAAGAGCACTGGGAAATCAGAAGATTGGGAAGACTACAAAAACAAACAGAGGATAAAGAAGAGAGAAATAAGGAAGGTGAGGATGAAATATAAAGTAGACTAGCCAGTAATATTAGAAATAATAGTAAAAGTTTCTTTCAACACATAAGAAATAAATGAGAGACAGAAGTAGAAATTGGGCCGCTCCAAATTGATGCAGGAAGGCTAATGTTGGGAGATAAGGAAATAGCAGGAGAACTTAATAAGTACTCTGTGTCATTCTTCACATGGAAGACCTGAGTAATATCGTAACAATTAAGGAGAGTCAGGGGCAGAGTTGAGCATGGTAGCCATTACAAAAGACTAGAAAATCTAAAAGGTCTAAAAATTTATAAATACCCTGGCCCCGACGGGCTGCACCCTAGAGTTCTGAGGGAGGTGGCTGAGGAAATAGCGGAGGCATTGGTTGTGATCTTTCAAAAGTCACTGGAGTCAGGGAAAGTCCCAGATGATTGGAAAATCACTGTTGTAACCCCCTTGTTCAAGAAAGGATCAAGACAAACGATGGAAAATTATAGGCTGGTTAGCCTAACCTCAGTTGTTGGTAAAATTCTAGAATCCATCATTAACGATGAGATTTCTAAATTCTTGGACAGGGTCAGATTAGAACAAGTCAGAATGGATTTAGTAAGGGGAGGCCGTGCCTGACAAATCTATTGGAATTCTTTGAAGAGTTAACAAGTAGGTTAGATCAGGGAAACCCAGTGGATGTTATCTATCTAGACTTCCAAAAGGCCTTTGATAAGGTGCCTCACGGGAGGCTGCTGAGTAAGGTGAGGGCCATGGTGTTTGAGGTGAGCTACTGGCATGGATTGAGGATTGGCTGACTGACATAAGGCAGAGAGTTGGGATTAAAAGTTATTTTTCGGAATGGCAGCTGGTGACAAGCGGTGTCCCGCAGAGTTCAGTGTTGGGGCCGCAGCTGTTCACTTTATATATTAATGATCTGGACAAAGGGACTGGGGGCATTCTGGCGAAGTTTGCCGATGATACGAAGTAAGGTGGGCAGACAGATAGTACTGAGGAGGTAGGGAGGCTGCAGAAAGATTTAGACAGTTTAGGAGAGTGGGCCAGGAAATGGCTGATGAAATTCAACGTGAGCAAATGCGAGGTCTTGCACTTTGGAAAAAAGAATGCAGCCATAGGACTATTTTCTAAATGGTGAGAAAATTCATAAAGCCAAAGTACAAAGGGATCTGGGAGTGCTAGTCCAGGATTCTCTGAAGGTTAACTTGCAAGTTGAGTCTATGATTAAGAAAGTGAATGTAATGTTGTCATTTATCTCAAGAGGGTTGGAAAATAAAAGCAGCGATGTGCTTCTGAGACTTTATAAAGCTCTAGTTAGGCCCCATTTAGAATACTCTGTCCAATTTTGGGCCCCACACCTCAGGAAGGCACTGGAGTGTGTCCAGCAGAGATTCCACACAGATGATCCCTGAAATGGTAGGCCTAAGATATGATAAACAGCTCAGGATCCTGGGATTGTATTCATTAGAGTTTAGAAGGTTGAGGGAAGATCTAATAGAAACTTACAAGATAATGGATGGCTTAGAAAGGGTGGACGCTGGGAAGTTGGTTCCGTTAGGCGGGGAGACTAGGACCTGTGGGCACAGCATTGAATTAGAAGGGGTCAACTTAGAATGGAAATGTGGAGACACTTCTTCAGCCAGAGAGTGGTGGGCCTGTGGAATTCATTGCCAGTGAACATAGTGGAGGCCAGGACATTAAATGTCTTCAAGGCAGAGATTGATAAATTCGTGATCTTGCAAGGAATTAAGGGCTGCAGGGAGAGTGTGGGTAAATGGAGTTGAAATGCCCATCAGCCAAGATTCAGTGGTGGAGTGGACTCAATGGGCTGAATGACCTTACTTCCTCTCCCAGGTCTTATGGTATTATGATCTTATTATGAACTTTGCAGACTTGTGTAAAATTACACCAGATGGTGATCCAAAAGTGAAACACCCAAGGGTAAGTTTGAGAATCTGAGGTAGAATGTTAATTACCCCAAAAAGATGAACTAGTCTGAGGTGGCAATACAATGACAAGTCTGAAGATTTGGAATTACAGATATTCGACATGAAACAAAAACCACTTAAATTGCCAAAAGAAATTTCCAGTGGATTACAGATCACATCAAATGGTGAACAGCCAAACTAACAATAAGAGACAGAAAAGGTCTGTCTGCAAGATAGCAATCAAAACCTGATGCCCAAGCTCAAAAAGCGAAATGACTGCCTCGCTGGACACAGTTAACATAACTAAACAAAAGAGGTATCTAAAGGAACATTGTAAATCAGCACTGTTAGCTGACAGATTCTGAAACTAAACCAGAGAGCACCTGATATCAATCAGCTGATATTGGGGAGAAAAAGCTGACAATCCAAAAGCATGTTATGCATGTAAAGAGACTGGGAAAAATATGGCTAAATAGGGTAACAAGGAGTTTTGCACAGGCATGAGAACAATTATATACGTAATGGGGAACTACAGTAACTCACAGTAGAAATGATAGTGCACGCATTTCCTATCAGCAACAGCATTGCAATAGCAAAACAAGTGGAATTTATCATTAACAGGATGCTGCTGTCAAACCAAAAACACAGTCTGCCTATCACACAAATAAGCAAAATGGTGCATGAATTTCAGTGCCAGCAAGACACTAGGTATGTAGGCTATATTTCCCAAAGATTGGCAGATTGTATCAAACAGTATGTCCCTTCAGCAGTTTGCAACTGGAAAGGTACTGACTGTATTTGGGAAGCCTGTGCTTGCCGAACTCAAAAAAGGTGTCCAGCAGACCTCGAAAACAAACATGACTTCATGACTGAATAGCAATTGTTAAACAATGGAGACTCTGTTAGGAATTACACTGACAACCAATTTAAGATTGTCAGCCAGTATTGCGTTAAAGTGGACTTGGCATGTCCAGGAAGTTATATCTATTAATACATAGAATCCTGTTCTTTGTATATAGAAATAATATATCCACACTGCATCAAATTCAACTTTAACAAAATAGGTTATTCTCTTGTTCATTCCTTGGAACACTGCTTGGCCAATCAGAGTTAACTTTCCCATTTTAATCTTAAGGAAAACTTGGCAACTAACTGTCAGTCATTATCCAGTTGGTACATTGTACGTGACAATTCTTCTAGTAATCAGGGTCTATTTGCCAATTGATCAGTACTTTCTTCTCATGCAGTTTACAATGTTATATTCTCTGATGGTATTCATGCTAATGTCTTGATGAGTGCAAGAGGAAAAAGCTTTGACATAATGTGTCCTCTTTCAGCAGTACGTTCTTGAACATAGGCTATGTGGAAATGAGATTTGGGGTGGTGGTTTTTTAAAAATTTGTTCACAGTATGTACGCATCACTGGCGAGACCCATATTTATTGTCCATTGGGCAGTTAAGAGTCAAATGCATTGCTGTGGGTCTGGAGTCACATGTAACCAGACCAGGTAAGAATGGCTGTTTCCTTCCCAAACGGACATTAATGAATCAGATTGGTTTTCCTTGACAACCAGCAATGGTCATGATCAGACTCTTAATTTCAGATAATTATTGAATTTGTTTTCTGCCAACTGCCCCGGCAGGATTCAAACCTGGGTCCCCCAGTCATTACCTGGGTCTCTAGATTAATAGTCCAGTGATAATACCACTAGGCCATTGCCTTCCCTAACATAAGTAGAGAGTTAGTTGACAAGCAGGAAACAAAGAGGAGGAGGAATAAAAGGTTATTTTCTGAGTGACAGCCAAATTTGAAGATGACAGAAAGCTGGGCAGAAGGGTGACATAGAGGTGGACAAATTCATTAAGTGGGCAAATGAATGGCAGATTAAGCATAATGTGGATAATTGTGAGCTTATGCACTTTGATAGGAAGAGTTTGGAGGGATATGGGCTGGGTGCTGGCAGGTGGGACTAGATTGGGTTGGGATATCTGGTCGGCATAGACAGGTTGGACCGAAGGATCTGTTTCCATGCTTTACATCTCTATGACTATGACTATGGTATAAAAGCAGGAAGGTGGATCATTATCTGAATGGTGACAGATTGAGGAAGGGTGGGGTACTGGGTGTCCTTGTACACCAGTTGCTGAAGGTATGCTTGCAGGTGCAGCATGCAGTGAAGAAGGTAAGTGTTAGGCTTGATAGCAAGAGGATTTAAAAACAGGAGCAGGTATGTCTTGCTGCAATTGTACAGGGCATAATGAGACCACATTTGAAGTGTTATGTGCAGATTGGTCTCCTTATTCATGGAGGGTGTTCAAACAAAATCACCAGACAGATCTATGGGATGCAGGACTGACATAGATGTTTCACGAAAGATTAAGTCATAAGACACCAATGGTGTTGGAGGTAGCATATTGACATGGATGAAGAATTGTCTAATGGGCTGAAAACAGTGCTTCAAGATAAGAGAATCTTTTTCACTTGTCAACCACTTGGCAGTGGCATTCCACAACTGTTTACAATGTATACTAATGACTTGGAAGAAGGAAGTGATTATACTGTAGCCAAATTTACAGACAACACAAAAATAGATGGAAAGACAAGTTATGAGAGAGACACAAACACTTTCCAAAGAGATATTGCTAAGTTAAATGGGCAAAATATAATATAATGGGAAAATGTGAAGTTGTTCATTTTAGAAGGAAGAACAAAAGAACAGAATATTATTTAAATGAAGGAAGAACTGCAGCAAGGTGCAACACAAACAGACTTGAGGTACTTGTATACAAAACACAGCAAAATAGCACACCAGGTAATGTTTTAGATTAGATTCCCTACAGTATGGAAACAGGCCCTTTGGCCCAACAAACCCTCCAAGGAGTAACCCACCGAGACCCATTCCCTACATTTACCTCTGGCTAATGCACCTAACACTATGGAACAACTTAGCATGGCCAATTCACCTGACCTGCACATCTTTGGATTGTGGGAGGAAACCAAAGCGCCCACAGGAAGCACACAGAGAGAATGCACAGACAGTCACCTGAGGTGGAAATTGAACCCAGGTCCCTGGTACTGTGAGGCAGCAGTGCTAACCACTGAGCCACCATGCTACCCTGTAAGGAATGCTAACAGAATTTTAGCCCTCATTTCAAAGGTGTTGGAATATAAGAGTAGGGACGTCTTACTGCAACTGTACAACGCGCTGGTGAGAGAAAATCTGGAGGGAATTTTTGGTCTCCTCATTTAAGGAAAGCTATCATTTCTTCTCAGTTCAGAGAAGGCTCACTAGAATGATGCCTAGTATGGAGGGATTATCTCATGAGCAAAGGCTAAACAAGTTGAGACTCTACTCATGATAGTTTAGATGAGTGAGAGGTGATCTAATTGAAAGATAGGATTCTTGAGATGCTTGACAGGGTAAATGCTGAGAGGATGTTTCACCTCAGGGATCAGAGGGCATAGTAGCAGAATAAAGGGGAACCAATTTAAGACTGAGACGAGGAAGAATTTCTTCTCTCGGAAGGTTGTGAGTCTTTGAAAGTTCCTGCAACAGACTGCTATAGGGCAGATAACTTGTGTATATTTAATGCTGAGATAGATAGATTCTTGATTAGTCAGGGAATCAAGGATTATGAGATAATGCAGGAAAGTGGAAGTGAGGAATATGGAATCAGCCATAATCCTATTGAATGTTGGAGTAGGCTCAAAGGGCCAAACGGCTTACTCCTGTTTCTATTTCTCATTTTTTGTTTGGACTTATAGTCAACATCTGAAGTGGAACTGGATTGGCTTTAATTGTATTCACTGGAAATTAAAAGAATGAGAAAGAGGAAGATCTCACTGAGAACTATAAAATTCTAACGGGGAAAGGATTCTGGGTAATCTAAGATGGAGGACAGGAAAACATTGTGGCTGTAAGAGCTGCTCCTTTTTTGAGATATTTTAGGCGTTGGAGGTGATTTCATCGAACTCCAGGACCATATTTACTATTTTATAACCTGTTGCATTGCTTTAGAACTTTGGGGACGAAAGCATCAAAACAACGGCACTTTAAAAAGGAGGAAGAGAACAAACGTAGAGACTACATGGTCAGTGAGAGAAAGAGACGTCTGATACAGCAGTGAATCTGCACAGCTACAGCAGTTGCTGCTTGAGTTCAAGTATTTCTGAACATCAGAGTGTATCTAAGAAAAATTAACAATGTGAAATTCACAGCTAACCTTGGAGGAGCCTGTGTGGGAGAGCTCACAGCACAGGAGCAGATAGTGCATGGTTTTTAAATGTAACCTTGCTGGCTTTTTTTTTAAAGTAAGTAGAGTGGACTTGTTTTGGTTATTTGTTTTATTGAGATCATCTCTTGATTAAAATTTAAAAATATAAAACATAGATACTAAGTTTGCCCGAAGCACTTTTATTTAGAGCAGTAAGACTGTGCTATTTTCTGTAGATAGCTAAGGTGTGAAGATGGCCTTTAGTAGAGTGTTGTGGCTTTCCTGTTGGATGTGGGAGATTAGAAAGAATTTTCATGTTACTGATGATTAAGTCTGCAGTATGTAATTTTGGTTGCGAATCCTATCATATTGCATGGAGCAGCAGTTACAGGCAATGAGAAATTTATAAGAACTAGGGTGTGTGATGGATGGCAATTATAGGAAGGGAGAAAGATCGCAGATGCAGTCAGGTTGATGGGTTACCACTAGGAAAGGTATGAGAGATAGGCAGGTAGTGCAGGAATCTCCTGTGGCAATCCCCACCTCAAAAGATTACGCTGTTTTGGAATATGTAGGGGGTGATCAACTCTTGGGGAATGTAGCACGAACAGCTAGGTTTCTGGTACTGACACTGGCTCTAATGTAATGAGGGGTACGTCAGGTTGCAAGCGATTGATTGTGAAAAGGGACTCTCTAGTCAGAGGCACAGACAGAGGTTTCTTCAGCCGACAGCGAGAAATCAGAATGGTGTCAGGATCAAGGATACCTCAGAGAGGGTGCAGAATATTCTCAAAGGGGAATGGGACCAGCAGGAGGTTGTTGTACACATTGGAACTAACAACATAGGAAGGAAAAGGATGAGATTCTGAAGGGAGAATATAGGAAGTTAGGTAGGAATTTAAAAAGGTGGTAGTAATATATAAAATACTCCCAGTGCTATGAGCTACTAAGGGTAGGAATAGGAGGAGGGAGCAGATGAATGAGTGGCTGAGGAGCTGGTGCAGGGGAGAAGGGTTCACATTTTTGGATCATTGGAATGTCTTCTGGGGTAGAAGTGACCTATATAAGAAGGATGGATTGCGCCTGAATTGGAAGGGGACTAATATATTGGCAGGAGCATTTGTGAGAGCAGCTTGGGAGGGTTTAAACTAGTAAGGTGGGGGAGGGACCCAGGGAGATAATGAGGAAAGATATCAGACTGAAACTGGTACAGTTGGGAAAGGAAACAAGTTAAGCAGTCAGGGCAGACAGGAACAAAGCAGAGAATGAGGTCAATTAAACTGCATTTATTTCAATGCAAGAGGCCTAACAGGGAATGTAGAAGAACTCAGGGCATGGTTAGGAACATGGAATTGGGGTATCAGAGTAATTACAGAAACATGGGTCAGGGGTGGACAGAACTGGCAGTTTAATGTTCCAGGATACAAATGCTCTAGGAAGGATAGACAGGGAGGCAAGAAAGGAGGGGGAATGGCATTTTTGATAAGGGATAACATTATGACTGTACTTAAGGAGGATATTCCTGGGACTATGTCCAGGGAAGTTATTTGCATGGAACTGAGAAATAAGAAAGGGATGATCACCTTATTGGGATTGTACTATAGACTGCCCCCCACCACCCCAGTAGTCAGTGGGAAATTGAGAAACAAATTTGTAAGGAGATCTGTTATCTGTAAGAATAATAGAGTGGTAATGGTAGGGCATTTTAACTTTCCAAACATAGACAAGGATTGCCATAGTGTTAAGGGTTTAGGTGGAGAGGCATTTGTCAAGTATGTACAAGAAAGCTTTCTGAATCAGTTTGTGAATGTACCTGCTAGAGAAGGTTCAAACCTGACCTACTCTTGGGAAATAAGGCAGGGCAGGTGACTGAGGTGTCAGTGGGGGAGCACTTTGGGGTCAGCGACCATAATTGTATTAAATTTAAAATAGTGATGGAAAAAGAAAGACAGGATCTAAAAGTTGAAGTTCTAAATTGGAGAAAGGTCAATTTTAATGGTCTTTTTAAAATTTTTTTTAATAGGTGCAGGAGTAGGCCATTCTGCCCTTCGAGCTTGCACCACCATTCAATATGACCATGGCTGATCATCCTTAATCAGTATCCTGTTCCTGCCTTATCTCCATAACCCTCATTGAGAGCTCTATCCAACTCTTTCTTAAATGAATCCAGAGACTGGGCCTCCACTGCCCTCTGGGGCAGAGCATTTCACACAGCCATCACTCTCTGGGTGAAGAAGTTTCTCCTCATCACTGTCCTAAACAGTCTACCCAGTATTTTTAAGCTGTGTCCTCTGGTTCGGCACTCACCCATCAGCGGAAACATGTTTCCTGCCTTCAGAGTGTCCAATCCTTTAATAATCTTATATGTCTCAATCAGATCCCCTCTCAGTCTTCTAAACTCAAGTGTATACAAGCCCAGACGCTCCAGTCTTTCAGCGTAAGGTAGTCCCGCCATTCCAGGAATTGACCTCGTGAACCTACGCTGCACTCCCTCAATAGCCAGAATGTCTTTCCTCAAATTTGGAGACCAGAACTGCACACAATACTCCAGGTGTGGTCTCACCAGGGCCCTGTACAGCTGCACAAGCACCTCTTTGCTTCTGTACTCAATCCCTCTTGTTATGAAGGCCAGCATGCTATCAGCCTTCTTCACTACCTGCTGTACCAGAATGCTTGCCTTCATTGACTGTTATACAAGAACACCCAGATCTCTCTGTACTGCCCCTGTACCTAAATTGATTCCATTGAGGTAGAAATCTGCCTTCCTGTTCTTGCTACCAAAGTGGATAACCATACATTTACCTACATTAAACTGCATCTGCCATGCATCTGACCACTCACCTAACTTGTCCAGGTCACCCTGTAATCTCCTAACATCCTCATCACATTTCACCCTGCCACCCAGCTTAGCATCATCAGCAAATTTGCTAATGTTATTACCAATACCATCTTCTATATCATTAACATATATTGTAAAAAACTGC
>NC_057741.1:454609-460174 GCF_004010195.1 Chiloscyllium plagiosum
CCCCGGGGACTTATCAACCTTCAGGCCTAACAGTCTCTCCAACACCAATTCCTGGCAAATATAAATTCCCTTAAGTTCAGGTCCTTCAGCCACTGTTACCTCAGGGAGATTGCTTGTGTCTTCCCCAGTGAACACAGATCTGAAGTACCAATTCAATTCTTCTGCCATTTCTTTGTTCCTTGTAATATACTCACCCGTTTATGTCTTCAAGGGCCCAATTTTAGTCTTAACCATTTTTTTGCCTTTCACATACCTAAAAAAGCTTTTACTATCCTCCTTTATATTTTTGGCCAGTTTACCTTCGTATCTCATTTTTTCTCTGCATATTTCCTTCTCAGGAATCCTCTGTTGTTCTTTAAAAGCTTCCCAGTCCTCCGTTTTCCCACTTATCTTTGCTATGTTATCCTTTTTCTCTTTTAACTTTATATGTTTCTTAACTTACCTCGTCAGCCACGGCCACCCATGCCTCCTCTTAGGATCTTTCTTCCTTTTTGTATTGAACTGATCCTGCATCTTCTGCATTATACACAGAAATATCTGCCATTGTTCCTCCACTGCCATCCCTGCTAAGATATTGCACCATTGAACTTTGGCCAGCTCCTCCCTCATAGCTCCATAGTTCCCTTTATTGAACAGAAATATTGTCACTTCTGATTGTACCCTCTCCCTCTCAAATTGCAGATTGAAGCTTATTGTATTATGGTCACTACTTCCCAATGGCTCCTTCACTTCGAGGTCCCTGATCAATTCTGGTTTGTTGCACAATACCAGATCCAGAATTGCCTTCTCCCTGGTAGGCTCCAGCACCAGCTGTTCTAAGAATCTATCTCGGAGGCACTCCACAAAGTCTCTTTCTTGAGGTCCAATACCATCCTGATTCTCCCAGTCTACCTGCATGTTGAAATCCCCCATTTCAAGAGGAGACTAGGACCTGTGGACACAGCCTTAGAGTTAGAGGGGGTAAATTCAGAACAGAAATGCAGAGACATTTCTTCAGCCAGAGAGTGGTGGGCCTATGGAACTCATTGTCATAGAGTGCAGTGGTGGCTGGGACGCTAAATGTCTTCAAGGCAGAAATTGATAAATTCTTGATGTCACAAGGAATTAAGGGCTACGGGGAGAATGCGGGTGAGTGGAGTTGAAACGCCCATGAGCCATGATTGAATGGCAGAGTGGACTCGATGGGCCGAATGGCCTTACTTCCGCTCCTATGTCTTATGGTCTTATAACAACTGTAGTAACATCTTTGCGATAGGCTAATTTCAGCTCCTGATTCAACTTACATCTGACATCCAGACTACTGTTTGGGGGCCTGTTGATAACTTCCAAGAGGGTCTTTTTACCCTTAGAATTTCTCAGCTCTATCCACACTGACTCTAGGTCCCCCCTCGCAAGGGACTGAATATCATCCCTTATCAACATGGCCACCTCACTCCCTCTGCCCGTCAATCTGTCCTTACGATAGCACGTGTAGCCTTGAATATTCATTTCCCAGGCCCTGTCCACTTAAACCACGTCTCAGTTATCCCCATAATATCGTATCTGCCAACTTCCAAAAGAGCCTCAAGCTCATCCATCTTATTTCTAATGCTTCGTGCATTCATGTATAATATTTTTAATTTGTTACTGCCCTCACCCTTCCCATCAATTCCTATTTCACTCAACCTTACAGTATGATCCCTTTTTCAGTTTTCTACCTCATTGATACAGTTGTCTTTCTTAGGCAAGAACTTTCAAAAGCTAATTGGGGGCAGATGTTCAAAAGTAAAGGGACGGCTGGAAAATGGGAAACTTTCAGAAATGAGATAACAAGAGTGCAGAGACAGTATTTTTCTGATAGGGTGAAAGGCAAGCTGGTAGGTGTAGGAATGCTGGATGACTAGAGAAATTGAGGTTTTAGTTAATAAAGAGAAGGAAGCATATGTCAAGTATAGACAGGAGAGATCGAGTGAATCCTTAGAAGAGTATAAAGGCAGTGGGAGTATACTTAAGAAGGAAATCAGAAGGGCAAAAAGGGAATGAAATAGCTTTTGCTAATATGGTCAAGGAGAATCCAAAGGGGTTTTATAAATACTTTAAGGACAAAAGAGTAACCAGAGAATGAATAAGACCCCTCAAAGATCAATAAGGCAGCCTTTGTGTGGAACTGCAGGAGATGGAGGAGATACTAACCAAGTATTTTGCATCAGTGTTTACTATGGAGAAGAATATGGAAGATGCAGAATGTGGGGAAAAGGATGGTGAAATCTTGAAAAATGTCCATATTATAGAGGTGGTGGTGCTGGATGTCTTCAAACACATAAAGGTGGATAAATCCCAGGACCTCATCAGGTGTACCCTAGAACTCTGTGGGAAGCTAGGGATGTGATTTCTGGCCCTTTGCTGAGTCACAGGTGAGATGCCAGAAGACTGGAGATTGGCCAACATGGTGCCACAATGTGAAAGGTGGTAAGGAAAAGTCAGGCAACTATAGACCAGTGAGCCTGATGTCAATTGTGGGCAAGGATTTATAATAATCCTTTTTATTATAAATATTCTTATTGAAAACCCTTTTTAAATTTTTTACAAAGCATTTACATACAAAAAGAACAGAATAACACCATCGAAACAGAAGAAAAGGCAGTACAACAAAGCCATAACACAGTACTATTGTGAATGAATGACCTACTATTCTACCAGAACAAACATATCTACTTAAACTAAACTAAGCTACAAATGTATTAAGTAAATACTAACTTAAACTAAATTCAAATAACATAAATTAAATAGTATCTCACTACTTTATTCTGTCTCACTCATCACACCTCCCATGAGGCTCCCTTCCCTGGGTGCACTATCTACAGTACCATATTCTTTTTCGCCCAGTCTCCTCCTCTTGTGGTCCCACGGGCATCCATACTGATTCCCACGGCCATACCATGGCCCTAATTAATATTACTGATAAGTTAGCATCAATATAATTTTAAAAGGGCCGCAACATCCTATAAAACTGCTCCATTTTGTGGTACACCATATTTGTGAGGTAGTCTTGGGGGAGATGCTCCATTACCTACGCCACCCCATAAGACCTGGTGATTTTTCTGTCATCCAATTCAGTAGAATGTTCTTCCTTGTACAATGGGTAAGAATGTTACAGAATCTCTTCCTGTGTTCCCCCAGAGAGGGCAAATTTGGCAACCCCAAAAGTAGAATTACTGGATCCACGTTAATTTCAATCCACAAGATATCCTTTAACTCCCTTACTACTCCAGTATCTCTGGATCTTACAACCTGACCAGCAGCAGTGTGTGAGAGTGCCTATACCAATTTTACATTTGGAACACCCTGATGACACTCCCCTTTTGAACTTAGCTAGTCTCTCAGGCGCCATTTGAGCCCTGTGTAAGATCTTCAATTGCATAGCCTGTGCTCTGTTAAATACTGAAATTTTCCTTACATTCCCCCAGATGTCTTCCCATACCTACAATGAAAAATCCTCTCCTAACTCTCAATTCCATGTCTTACAGAGTCCTTCCATGTCCCCCAGTGCTCGTCCTTTCTGTAAATGATATAAAGTACTGAGTGAAAGAGCATCCGTACACCGGAGTACTCTTTTGTCCACGTCTGAGTTGTAACACTGGGCCAAGAGCATGGTCTTCCTCCGTATATAGTCCCTTATCTGGAAGTATCAGGAAAAGTATTAGACAATCAATATTTCTGACTTAACTGACTAAATAACATCAGGACCTCCCCCTTGAATAAATCTCCCAGACAGAAGATTCCTTTATTCTCCCATGCCTTAAAGCTGGCGTCCATTGTCCCAGGTTTAAATCCTTGGCCTCCTACCAATGGGGTAAATGGCAAAATCTTAGACCAATTGCCCTCGTCATGCCTCGTCTTGCCTCATTATCCTCCAGGCTTTCACCGTATTTAAAATAATTGGACTCTTGCACTGCTAGGTTACGGATTTCATCTTGTCCATGAATAATAAATTAATTAGAGGACATCTCGACTGTGAGGCTTCAATATCAAGCCAAATTGACTCCAAATTCCCCTGTACCCAGTCACCAACATATGTAAACAGGGCACTTATTTGGTATTTTTTCAAATCTGGAAGATCCACCCCTCCCTCACCCTGCAAAAGCTGCAATTTAGTGAATTGCACCAAATAAAGGACCCGAGCCAACCATTGAGCCTTCATAACACTTGTCTGGGTAACAACAGCAGGAACATTCTCATGGGGTACAGCAGTCAAGGAAGAACATTTGCCTTAATCAGGGCTATTTGGCCCAACCATGATAACGGTAACTCCTTCCACCACTGCGAATCCTGTTTTGTCCTCTCGAGGAGTTGTACATAGTTGGCTTTATACAGATAGTGGAAGGAAGGGGTAATAAAAATTCCCAAATACAAAAAAAACCATTGGACGACAATCTAAATGGGAATTGAATCCATCCTCCAGATTAAGCACCTCCACTAATCCCCCTACCAGCATGGCTTCCGATTTACCAGCTTCCATCTGGCCCCGGTGCTTTGCCACCCTGGAGATGCCTTATTGCTTCCTGCACTTCCTGTACCGTTATAGATGCATTCAAAAGGGAAGCCTGTTGTGTATTTATATTGGGAGGGCCAGATTTTCAAAAAATGACTGTATTCCCATTGTACTGTGTTTGTATCCCCGCGCCCCCGCACTGACCGATATAGGTGTATTCCCTAACCTAACATTGATCTGCTTCAATTCACAGGAAATCGCACCAGTCTTCTCCCTAACAGACATAATAGTTTGGAAAGCATTTTTCCTCCTTGACAAATAAGCCAGATATCTACCAGCTTATCTCCAAATTCAAACAATCTTTGCTTGGCAAAGGAGACCTCTTTTTTAGCCACTTGTGTGTGCAATGATTCGAGAGAAGCCCGGAGAGCTGTGACCTGCTGCAGCTTAATCAATAATGGCCTATTATAATAGGAGAGAGAGAGAGAGAACCTGCACAGTTACCGCCTTTGCTGTTTGAATTCGTGTACCGCTGGACATCGGAGTGCATCTGGGAAAATTAACAAACAGTGAAATTCACAACTAATCTTGGAGGAACTGTTGGGCAAAGTTCGTAGCACAGAATCAGGTAAGTTAATCATTGTTTTAAGTCTGTCCAAGAGAAAGGCTGCAGTAGTGAGTAGAGTGGATTCTTTCTTGATTATATGTTTTTGGAGATAAGTCTCTTGATTAACTTAAAATATAAGCCATAACTATTAATTTAACCTGGGGCAATGTTTATAGAGGAATAAGATGGTGTTATTTTCTGGGTCTGTAGATTGTGAAGGAGCAAAAATGGCCTTTGCAGTGATATGTACTTCTTGTCAGATGTGGGAGTTTAAAGAGAGTTTAAGGGTTACTGCGGATTATATCTGCCATAAATGCTGTTGGATGTGAATCTTATCAGATCGACTGGATCGGTTGGAGAGACAGATAGCAGCGATGAGGAATTTGCAACAGCAACAGTATGTGAAGGATGGCAGTTATAGGAAGGGGGGAAAGTCTCAGATACAGTCAAATAGATGGGTTAACTCCAGGAAGGGTGAGAGAGGTTG
>NC_057741.1:460219-460309 GCF_004010195.1 Chiloscyllium plagiosum
GGATATACCCAGGTATGCTATTTTGGAAAATGTAGGGAGTGATGGATTCTCAGGGGAAAGTAGCACGAACAGCCAAGTTTGCCAAGTTTC
>NC_057741.1:463228-480955 GCF_004010195.1 Chiloscyllium plagiosum
GATAAATAGACAAAGTCTTTTCCCTGGGATCGGGGAGTCCAGAACTAGAGGGCATAGGTTTAGGGTGAGAGGGGAAAGATATAAAAGAGACCGAAGGGGCAACCTTTTCATGCAGAGGGTGGTACGTGTGTGGAATGAGCTGCTAGAGGTTGTGGTGGAGGCTGGTACAATTGCAACATTTAAGAGGCATTTGGATGGGTATATGAATAGGAAGGGTTTGGAGGAATATGGGCTGGGTGCTGGCAGGTGGGACTAGATTGGGTTGAGATATCTGGTCGGCATGGACAGGTTGGACCGAAGGGTCTATTTCCATGCTGTACTTCTCTATGACTCTATGTTTTCTCAGTTCCCTCCAGCCGGGCCTCCAGCATCTGTTGCTGCTCCTCCCTCTGCCTCTTTCTGGTCATCGAATATGAAATAATCCGGCCTCGTAAGTATGCCTTGGTGGCTTCCCAAAGCATTGCCGGATTACTAGCCGTACCTGAATTGATATCCCATAAGGCCCTGAACTCTCTTATACTATACTCAACAAATTAGCTATCTCCTAACAACAATGGATCCATGTGCCAGTAACATGCATCCATTCCACTACCCTTGATCTTAACATTTATATGCACTGACGCATGATCCAAAACACCTATATTCCCAATTTTGCACACCGATGTTCTTTCCAAACCTTCAGTTGGCATAAAAAGTATTTCAATTCACATATGGCACTTGTGTGGATTGGAATAGAACCTGAGATCTCTTCCATTATGGTGGAGGTACCTCCACACATCCACGAGACCCCACTCATCGCACATGTCCACCAACTGTTTAGATTGTGCGGGCGTACCAGCCAGATCTTTTGGCACCCTGTCAACCTCTGGATCGATTAGGCAATTAAAATCTCCTCCTATAATCATACGGCATACACCAAGATTCATTAATTTAGCCATTGCATTAATTAAAATTTTAAGAGGGTGCATCAGGGGACAACATATATTCAAAGCACCATAGTCTTCTCCATGTATTAGGGCTTTAAGAATGATAAACTGTCCATGTTCATCCTTAATCTGCTCCGTTACTCGGAAAGGGAGGTTCCTTCTTACCAGTATAGCCACTCCTATACTCTTAGAGCTGAAAGATGAGAAAAATATCCTGTCATAACCCTCCTGCTGCAGTTTCAGATGTTCCTTATCAGTTAGATGCATCTCCTGCAGCGGGGCAATGTCCACCTTTTCCTTCCTGAGGCTTGATAAGACCTTCTTTCTTTTAATAGGAGAATGGCTCCCTTTTATATTCCAGGTGCACCAGCTGAACAAATCACTAGCCATGGTCATCCAGGCAAAAGTGAAGACTGCAGATGCTGGAAACCAGAGCTTAGATTAGAGTGGTGCTGGAAAAGCACAGCAGGTCAGGCAGCATCCAAGGAGCAGGAAAATCGATGTTTTGGGCAAAAGCCCTTCATCAGGAATAGAGGCAGGAAGCCTCCAGGGTGGAGAGTCCAGGGTAGCCCATGGTTTCCCAGGAAGAGGGAGCTTATCTGAGGTATGATGAACTACCAAGATATTAACTCCATGAGATCTAAAAACTATTCCTATGAAAACAACTACAACTAAAAAAGAAACACTACATTTAACTGAAGCAGACACCCAATTCGCTCAAGATCTTCCCCCTTGCCCATAGGGGCACCCCTCCCAATCCTTACTCCCTCTAGCTGAGGCCGTGCTCTAGCCCCAGGCAATTCACAAATGAGGAAAACCTGTTATTTACATTCTGAAAGTTAACAATGGATACCCATCCCCCTCCACTCATCTTAACCACAGATATAGCTCCCCTCAATACAAAACCAAAAGGACAGCAGTAAAAAAAAGGACCTCTAGATAATACCCAACCAACCGATATCTAAAATAATTCCAATTCTACAATTTTCCAACAAAACTGTACATATAAAACCAATAACCATAAAAAAGAAAGAGGGAGAGCGAAGTTAAAAAAAGGGGTAATTAAAAAAAACCCCGTACCACTGTCTGCAATGATGCCCCCTCCCTCCCCACCCCAGCTCAGGTCCTTCAATTCAAAGGCTTCACAAAGTCCTTTACCTTTTCTGCAGAGTCAAGGTTATATATTGTCCCCCCATGGGTGAAACGCAACACAGCATGGTACCTCAAGGAGTATTCTTTCTTGACCTCATCAAATGTCCTTCTCTTCTTAATTAGGGCTCCTGAAAAGTCCTTAAAAAACATTATCTTTGAGCCTTTGTACATTAAAACTTGTGAATTCCTTCCCAGTCTTCTTGTTATTTCAACTATTAATTATTTTTCTTTATACCACAGGAGCTGCACTAGGACCATACGAGGGCACGGGTTCAGCCCGAACCTGAGAATTGTGTTGCGGTGGGCCTGCTCCATGCTTACCAGGCCTGACTCCAGGAACTTCGGGAGCCACCCCTGTAAAAAGCCGACATGGTCCTCACCTTCCTCTCATTCCGGGAGACCCACGATCCATAAGTTTTTCCTTTTATTTTTATTTTCCAGGTTGTCAACATGATCCTGAAGGACCCGGACCTGGTCTTCCAGCGTTCAGATTCTTCCTCCTGAGACCTCCATTACAGTCTCTGATGCTGTGGTCCTCTCTGCCACTGCCTCCATTCTTCGATCCAGCAGTTGGGTTTCCTGCTCATGCTTTTTTAGCATTGGTAGACAGTGGCTGAACTGCTACTTGAATCCACTCTCAGATTTTGGCAAACTCCGAGAGTAAATGCTGCTGATCCTTTGGATCCAAAGGGGCCACCCTGGGAGTTTGAACACTGGCTGCAGACACCCCCGATGCAGTAGGGCAGGGCCCTGTCTGCTGTACTCCTTTAGGCCCCTTTCCTGTATTCAACTTCATCCTGGTCTTAAAGCTGTCCCACATGATTTCAGCAGCTCCAAATAGTCAGCAAGTTTAAATTAATACTTTTTTCTCCAGGGGGTTGTTGATAAGGGGAAGGGGTTAAAGATTAACCTTGCTCGGGGGTATGGCACAGTGTCCAGCACAGCAGACCGCTCAGACTGCTGCCATCTTGGATCTCTCGGAGGATAAGCACAGACTGATTAGAGATAGTCAACATGGCTTTGTGTGTGGGAAATCATGTCTCACTAACTTGATTGAGTTTTTTAAAGAAGTAATGAAGAGGATTAATGAGGGTAGAGCAGTAAACATGATCTATATGGACTTCAGTAAGATGTTTGACAAGGTTCCTCATGGTAGACTGGTTAGCAAGGTTAGATCACAGGGAATAGATGTGACTAGCTATGTGGATGCAGAACTGGCTCGAAGGTAGAAGACCTAGGGTGGTGGTGGAGGGTTGCTTTTCAGACTGGAGGCCTGTGACCAGTGGAGTACTGCAAGGTTTGGTGCTGGTCCACTGCTTTTCATCATTTATACAAACGATGTGGATGTGCACATGGTTAGTAAGTTTGCAGATGACACCAAAATTGGAGATGTAGTGGACAGCGAAGAAAGTTACTTTAGAGTACAACAGGATCTTGATCAGATGGGCCAATGGGCTGAGGAGTGGCAGATGGAGTTTAATTCAGATAAATGTGAGGTGCTGCATTTTGGAAAGGCAAATAATGGCAGGACTTATACACTTAATGGTAAGGTCCTGGGGAGTGTTGCTGAACAATGAAGTGCAGGTTCATGGTTCCTTGAAAGTGGAGTCACAGGTAAATAGGATAGTGACAAAGGTGTTTGGTATGCTTCCCTTTATTGGTCAGAGTATTGAGTATAAGAGTTGGGTGGTCATGTTGTGGCTACAGGAAATTGGTAAGTCCACTTTTGGAATATTGTATGCGATTCTGGTCTCCTGCTGTAGAAAGGATGTTGTGTAACTTGAAAGGGTTCAGAAAAGATTTACAAGGATGTTGCCAGGGTTGGAGGGTTTGAGTTAAAGGGAGAGCTGAATAGGTTGGGGCTATTTTCCCTGGAGCGTCGGAGGCTGACAGTTGACCTTACAGAGGTTTATAAAATCATGAAGGGCATAGGATAAATAGACAAGGTCTTTTCCCTGGGTTGGGGAGTCCAGAACTAGAGGGAATAGGTTTAGGGTGAGAGGAGAAAGATATAAAAGGGACCTAAGGGGTAATTGTTTTTTTGCAGAGGGTGATGCATGTATAGAATGAGCTGCCAGAGGAAGTGGTGGAGGCTGGCACAATTACGACATTTAAAAGACTTTGGAGTGGGTTCATGAATAGGAAGGGTTTCGAGGGATATGGGCCAAGTGCTTGCAAATGGAACTAGATCATTTTAGGATATCTATTGGCAAAGATGAGTTGGACCAAAGGGTCTATGACTCTATGACTTGACAAGGTTAATGCAAGAGTGATGTTCCCAATGACCATGGAGTCCAGAACCAGGAGTCACAAAATAAGGATAATGGATAGGTCATTTACGTCTAAGATAAGGTGAAATTTCTTCACTGAGTGTAGTGAGCCTATGGAACCCTTTGCAATGGAAAGCAGTTGAGGCCAAAACATTAAATATTTCCAAAAAGCAATTAGATATAGTTCTTAGGGCTAAAACGATGAAAAGGTAGGGAGAGAAAGTGGGGATAGGAGACTGAGTTGGACATGTAATATTGAATGGCAGACCAGGCTCGAAGGGCTAAATGGCCAACTCTTTTTCCCAATCTGGATGTAGATTTGCTCGCTGAGCTGGAGGGTTTGTTTTCAGACGTTTCGTCACCATACTAGGTAACATCAACAGTAAGCCTCCAGATGAAACACTGGTGGCATGAACTGCTTTCTATTTATGTGTTTAGGTTTCCGTGGGTTGGTGACATCATTCCTTTGGTGACATCATTTCCTGTGGTGATGCAATTTCCTGTTCTTTTTCTCAGCAGGTGGTAAATGGGATCAAAGTCAATGTATTTGTTGATAGAGTTCCAGTTGGAGTGCCATACTTCTAGAAATTCTTGTGCGTGTCTCTGTTTGGCTTGTCTGAGGATAGATGTGTTGTCCAAGTCAAATACAGAAGCAATCATCTCAACACCCACAAACGAAGCTGCATCGGAACATTATTTCAACAAGCCACCACATACTGCTGCATAGAGGAACTGTGCAGAGCAGAGGAAAATCACCTATACAATGCATTCAAAAGTACGGATACCCAATGAACACAGTCCCCTGATTTCTCAGCAACAAACCCCAACAAGCAGACAAAACATGGCCAGAAACCCCAGCCACTCTCCCCTACATCAAAGACATCTTGGAAATGACTGCCAGACTACTCAGACCCCTTGGCATCATGGTAGCCCACAAACCCACCAACACACTAAAACAGCAGCTAATGAACTTGAAAGACCCTATACAGACACCTTTAAAGTTAATGTCATTTACAAAATACCTTGCAAGAACTGTAACAAACACTTCATTGGACAAATGGGCAGAAAATTAGCCACCAGGATACATGAACATCAACTAGCCACAATAAGACATGACTCACTCACATTAGTATCCTTACGTACAGATGAGGAAGGACACCACTTCGACTAGGACAACACATCCATCCTAGGACAAGCCAAACAGAGACATGCACGAGAATTACTAGATGGATGGCATTCCAACTGGAATGGTATCATCAAACATATTGACTTGGATCCCATTTACGACCCCCTGAGAAAAAGAACAGGAAATGACATCACCACAGGAAATTACATCACCAACGCAAGGAAACCTAAACACAAATAGAAAGCAGGCCATATCACCAATACTTCATCTGCAGGCTCACTGGTGATGTTACCTAATATGGTGACGAAACGTTTGAAAATGAACCTTCCAGCTCAGCCAGCTTACCTTCGTCCAGAACCTGAACCTGAGCTACAAATCTTCTCAGAACTTGCTGTCATTTTCCCATTTTCTATGTTTTGATGTACCACATAATATGTAAAATATACTTGTTCCATGTTAAGCATCCTCTGAACATGATATTGTTGAGATTGTAACCAGAATGCATAATGGCATGAGGTAGGACATGGCTGGACTATTTTGGTCTTAGATTTGTGATGTAATTGCAGTATAAATAATTTTATTTCCTGCAGGCTTCTGCTTGACGTATCAGATGTGTTTTAGAACTGAAAATGCTGCAGTCAAAGCACTTTGTGACATTTGGATTGTGACAAGAAGGAACTAGGGAAAAACATTGTGGGGGAAACAAATAAGGAGAATGTGAATGCTCAATAAAAGTATCAAGCTTTAAGAAAAAGGACTTGATAAACAAATTCTAGTATTGAGGATGGACCCTTAATGATTTAATTTAAAATTTTCACTAAAGTTTCAAACACTGAGACACAAAACAATCAGACATAAGTTAAAATGACAAAGCAATATTATGCAAATGCTTTAAATAGTTTTCACCTAATTTAACACATAGCTAACAGCACGGGTTCAATTCTCATACTGGCTGTTGTAGCTTATGCTCTTCACCTTACCTCAGGCTTGTCGATTGGTTACCTTCAAGACAAACATGGGCAGCACGGTGGCACAGTGGTTAGCACTGCTGCCTCACAGCGCCAGAGACCCGGGTTCACCTCCCGCCTCAGGTGACTGACTGTGTGGAGTTTGCACATTCTCCCCGTGTCTGTGTGGGTTTCCTTTGGGTGCTCTGGTTTCCTCGCAGAGTCCAAAGATGTGCAGGTCAGGTGAATTGGCCATGCTAAATTGCCTGTAGTGTTGGTGAATGTATGGGTGGGTTGCGGGTTGGTGTGGACTTGTTGGGCCAAAGGCCTGTTTCCACACTGTAAGTAATCTAATCTATTTGTCTGTTTTTAGTGTAGAAAGATGCCTATGGTCATTTATGGTCTTTGCCTCATAATCATTTAACACACTGGATAACTGACCTTGGGGCTCATAATTTTATGCCATGCCAGATTTTACATTTTATTGATTTCAATGGAACATAGAATTGGACAGATTGTAAACTGGATGACTAGTCTAATCCTACCAGTTTTCTACTGGTTAAAACAATGGTCTAAGTGTTTGTCATGGAGTAGTTGTAACAGTAACTTCAGTCTCAATTTAGCTGCTGTTCTCTGAGTTAAAACATTATGATTGCAGATGTTGAGCAATTAATCAAGGCTATGTCAATGAAAGGTTGAAGGAGTGTTGTATTGATTTACATGCCATCATTCAGAATGGAGATGAAATTATGACCATCTGCAAATGGATGCAACAGAAACCATTATTTGAAGAGGAATAAAGTATAGAATCCTTCCGTGCCAGGTAAATATGGTGATAATGAAAATATCAGATTCTGATCGCCAAAAAACATTTTTCCTACTTCCCCTTCCTGCCTTAAATGGTAACTTTAGGATCTCATCAGTCAGTGACAATCACCTTACTTCCATGTGTTTGCATCTGAAAACATGAACTCAGCTTGCTTGTACGTTTCTTCCAAATCTCCTTCCCCTCCCAATATCTTGGTCCAGTTGTCTGCCATTTTTTTCCTGCAAACAGACAAAGGAGGTATTGAGTATGATGAAAGTGGAAGGAAGTGGATGAATAAACAGGAGAGATGATGAGGTGTCCCTGTGAGTGTGTAGGAAGAGCAGAGGCCAGGAAGGGTAAATAGTTTGGAGGATGAGGTGGGTGCGAACTGATGAGTGGACACAATGCAAGCAATACAGAGATTTGCAACCTATGAGCTTCATTGAGAGGCATGTAAAGTGGCAGAGTTGGAATGAGTGGTAGACTTGTGTGTGTGAGGCAGCAGAAGGAGACAGAGAGAAGGTGGTATGTACCCTTGTGGAGGACAGAAGATCAATAACCTTCCTCCAGTGCTGCTGGGGATTCAGCACAGTTGGGGCACTACACTGACTTGACTGCAATTTGGATCAAAGCTGAATTGGTCATGCAATGTAGCCACCTGTTGTAGGAACAAGCGTGGCCCTCCTCTCTGGTGCACTGTTTGGGACGATAATACAATCCGAGCAATGTGACTGCCCCCATTTTTTATTCCGAAGGTCTACCCACAAAAGTCCCTTCTTCGTGCAGGAACTAACTTCTTAATTAATAAGGCAACACCAAATCCTCTTTCACACCTCTCCTATCCTGTCTGAAGACCCTGTACCCTGGAATGTTAAGTGATAGTCCTGCCCCTCCCTCAGACATACCTCTGTGTTTGCAAAAATATCATAATTTCAAGTGTGAATCCATACTCTTAATTCATCTGCCTTATCTCACTTACTCCTAACATTAAAGTAGATGCCATCCAGCCGTACTTCAATCCTTTTAATTGCAACATGGCTAAATTCTCTCTGTCCTGGTTCTTTGACTATATTATGATGTTGACCCAGTTGTTCTAAAGCTCTGTGCCCTGTCCGATTGCTAGTCTAGTTTAAATTCCTTCTAACAGCACTGGCAAACTTATTCACAAGGATGTTTGTCCCATTCCAGTTTACATGCAGACCTCCCATTTGCAAAGGTCCCACTGTCCTCAGAAATGGTTTTGGTGATTCAAAAATCTAATGTCCACTCCCAAACTAATTCTTTATGCATGCATGTTTCTGCCCTATTCTTTTGTTTCTGCACTCAATAGTCCATGACACATTGTCTACCAATACCACTAGATACCTGTCTGTGAATCAAGAAATGAATTTCCTCAACTATGGAAAATGTTCTCAAAAATAATACTCGAAATCTACAGTGTAACGGTCAGTTCCTGGTTGGCAGGAAGTGGTGTGGAGATAATGCGTTAAATATGATGTAAATTATGTGAGTGTTGTAGGGCCCTATTCATGGTGACCACGTCCTGCTGACCTGATTCCCTGAGAAAGACATTGTAAAACATTGCTGCCTTATTAACCAGGTCAAAGTGGAAGATTGTGAAAGAGAAAGTAATTCAAGCTATGGCAGCCCATGTTTGAGGATCAGGGTCAGGGGTGTCACTGAGCTGCTGCAGGGCTGCCTGAAGGGTGAGAGGGATACACATTGGTACCGATGATCTAGGAAGAATGAGGGATGAGCTCTTGCACCAACAATTCAGGGAGCTATGCAGTAGATTGAAAAGCCTGACTTTTAAGCTTGTAGTTGCTGGATTACTCTTGGTGTCATGTGCTTCTGAGAACAGACACAGGAGAATAGAAAACATGAAAGTCTGGCTTAGGAATTGGTGCAGGAGGGAGGATTTTAGAATCTTGGATCACTAGGAGTGATTCTAGAGAAAGCCGGACTCGTACAAACTGGACTATCTGCACCTGGACCAGAATGGGAGCATCATCCTTGAGAAAAGTTTGCTTATGCTGTTGAGAGTAATTCAAACTAGTTTGACAGGAGGACGGGTCACAAGGGCATAAGTACAATAGGGACAGGGAATAATGTAGTTAAAGAATCAGGACAAAGAGAGTTCAGCCAGTTTGTGATTCAAGAGATTAATGCGAGGTTGGACAGCCTCTACTTTGATGTTGGGAGTATTGAGTTCTCTAATGGACAATATTAACTTCCTTATTTCCAATGTCCTCATCCTTCTCTTCCTCAGAAGACTGGTCCCACTCTTTAGTTCCACAGCATCCACACACACCTTCATTGCCTCCTCCAATTGTACCGGGTCCAACAGGTGAGTATAATGTGTAACACTCTGGACTTGACTGGAGGGCCCACTGCAGACCAATGCAAGCAGTGAAATTGTAACATTTGCAAATTTATATTCTGGTCTACTCTGGCTAAGGCATGGGTGGCTTTAACCCTGTGCTCCACATTTGTTGGGGATTGTGCAATGATATTATGGTCACAGTGGGTAGCCCTTTTTTCCTAATAAGCAGGTGGAAAAGAATAAGATGGGCAAGAGGAACAAAGAGGTTCTGAGATCTCAAAACAGTCATCAGTGGCATATCTTACAGATGAAAGTTGAGCACACTTCTCCACAGAGTGAGACATGGTGCACCTGATAATAAGGACAACTTTTCACCATCGACCCACATTCAGGCTCAGCCTGTGGGACAACATGGTGAAGGTGCCACACCAGCTGAGTGACCACATAATGTCACTGGGAAGGGAGGGCCTACAGTGTTCCGACACTGTCCTCATCCCAGATCCATATCAAATAGTCACCCTCTCACTGTATTAAATACAGACCATCATTACATTTACATGATGAACAAGGAAGTGATGTACAGAGGAATCTCGATTATACAAAGGACACAGGCAGGGAATATTTTCTTTGGATAATCAAATGCTGGATAATTGAATGTCTGATATAATAGTTAATCAGGACATTGCGATCTCGTTTGGATAATCCAAAATTCAATTAATCGAATGCCGGATAAACACGTTTCCTCTGTAGTGTCCCCCACATAGGACCCTTGGATGAACATATGTTTCCCCTTCTGTCAGCATTGTCCTTGTGCAATATCATTGCTGCTAATTCTCAAATCTATAAGGTGCCCATGTGCAATTTGCAAGCGCTAATGCAATGTCATATATCACCTTTGACCAAAACCTGTCCAGTATGCACCCTCACTTTGCATGCTGAGGGAATGGACAATGCAAATGGTTGTAATTTAAATGTAGCTGGGGTTTACAAATGGCTGCTTCATGTTTTAGTTCCTCCAATGTCCCAGCATCTAACAAACATAGATCCTGTACTTTCACCCATTGAAATTACTCTGCCTTCCTTGAGCCTTGGTCCAGCCATTTTCAAGTCGCACTTTGCATCTAAAGAATGGCAACTGATGGCAGGGAATGTAAGTCACAAAGAATACTGTCAGCACAGGACCCTGCATTGTCACTAGTTATTTCCAAAGCCTCTTTATTACTTAACATCTCACACTACCCCAACAGCCCATTTTCACCCACATGTGGAGACCAACCGCATTGAATTTCATCTACAGCGGTCCTGTCTGCCTGCTGAACACTAGCATTATACATTGCTGCTGCCCCCATTGCTCATCTATGCTGCACCTGTGGAGGCCTCTGTGCTATTCACTGCTATTAACCACTCCCATGGCTTACCAAGTCTTCTAATGCTGCTTGGCACACAAAGTTTCCCTTGGAACTGTCCTTGTCCCCACTTCTGTAAATTCCTATTAAATCCACCACCAGCCTTGACTTCTACACTCTTTTTGGCTTTAACTCCCTTGCTGCTCTTACAATCTCCCTAAACCCTCCTGAATGATCAATGGGTGTATCCTCAGGACTTTAATCAACCAAATCTCTGACTCACCTCTACGAGCAGCCCTTGGACATAATTGACCAGAAACATGTCATTTGCCTTTGTAGCTCTCTGACCAATGATACACAATTCCCCAGACTGCTTATGATGATCATATACAACTGACTACCACATCCTCTGTAGTTTATTCTGGGACATGGAATACCATAGATATAGGAGCAGAATTATGCCAATCAACCCATTAAGTCTGCTCCATCATTCAATCATGACCCACTTCTCAGCCCCATTCTACAGCCTTCTCCCCACAACCGTGTGTGGGCGGCACGGTGGCACAGTGGTTAGCACTGCTGCCTCACAGCGCCAGAGATCCGGGTTCAATTCCCGCCTCAGGCGACTGACTGTGTGGAGTTTGCACGTTCTCCCCGTGTCTGCGTGGGTTTCCTCCGGGTGCTCCGGTTTCCTCCCACAGTCCAAAGATGTGCAGGGTCAGGTGAATTGGCCATACTAAATTGCCCGTAGTGTTAGGTAAGGGGTAAATGTAGGGGTAGGGGTATGGGTGGGTTTCGCTTCGGCGGGTCGGTGTGGACTTGTTGGGCCGAAGGGCCTGTTTCCACACTGTAATCTAATCTAAAAAAACCCTTGTTGCCCTTACTGATCAAGAACCTACCTATTTCTGTCTCAAATTCACTCAATGATTTAGCATTCACAGAGT
The DNA here is from genome assembly GCF_004010195.1 of Chiloscyllium plagiosum. NCBI lineage: Eukaryota > Metazoa > Chordata > Chondrichthyes > Orectolobiformes > Hemiscylliidae > Chiloscyllium > Chiloscyllium plagiosum. The sequence goes on from NC_057741.1 coordinate 475,071, forward strand.
TCTGCTGCAATGAGCTCCACAGATTAGTCACCCTCTAGCTAAAGAAATTCCTCCTCGTCTCAGTTCTGAAAGGTCATCCCTTCACTCTGAGTTTGTGCCCTCAAGATCTAGTCTCTCCTAATAGTGGAAACATATTCTTCACACCCACTCTATTCCAGGCTTCTCAGTATTCTGTAGGTTTCAATCAGATTCCTCCCCTCATCCTTCTAAACTCAGAGTCCTCAACTGCTCCTCATATGCCAACAGCTTCATCCCAGGTTATTATTCTTGTAAATCTCTGAAACACCTCCAATGTCAGTTCCTTAGTTTTGGGGTTCAATACTGCTCATAATATTCTAAATGTGGTCTAGCCAGAGCCTTATACAAGCTCAGCAGCACATCTCTACTCTTGTATTCTAGCTCTTTTGAAATGAATGCGAACATTGCATTTCCCTTCTTACCTGCTAACTGAATCTGCGTGTTAACCTTAGGTAAGTTCTGAACGAGACCTCCTAAGTCCCTCTGTTTTTCAGATTTCTGAAGCCTTTTCCTATTTAGAAAATACCTACACCTCTATTCTTCCAACCAAAGTACATAACCTCTCACCTTCTCACAATGTATTCCATCTGGCTCATCTTTCCTGATGAAGAGCTTATTCCTGAAACAACAATTCTCCTGCTCCTTGGATACTGCCTGACCGACTGCGCTTTTCCAGCACCACACTTATCGATTCTGATCTCTACCCTCTGCAGTCCCCACTTTCTTCTTTGACCACTTTCTGTTTGTCCATGTTACCATGTCCTTCTGCAGTCTCTCCACCTCCTCAACACCCTGGACTGTGTGCAAACTGTGCCCATAACTGGTGGTACTAGGGCCATGAAATCCCCTCTATCCTTTTGACAGGACTGAGGATTGGCCCCCCCACCACCTTTCAAAATGGCCATTTGTTTGAATGAACGTACAATGTTTTTGCCACATTGGCTGAAGGTGTTAGATTCACATCTTGGCATGCCGTTCACCAAATATCCTACTGTTTCAGACAGATCCTTACTGATAAGTATGACAAGCCTCCTTCTGCAGTTAAAAAACACCAGGGAGCCTTTGGCTTTGCTGAAATGCCAGTGCATGAATGGGTGAATGACAAGGCAATACTAAGCATGTATGCTGCAAGAATGTAGGTAATGCTAAGTAACTGAGTGCTACAAGAACAAGTGAGTTGTCCTGAGATGCAGCCTGCGTCAAATCATGAGCTGAGTGCCTATCCATGAATGCAGTGTCCCTGCTGTTGCCTCCAAATTCTAGATGCTGGTATCCCCTGCAATGTGAGTCTATGTTTCCAAGGTGGTCTGGCAGTGTATTGAAGAGGTGCCAAGATGGTCCTGAGTTGTTTGCAAATATTGGATGTGAATGTCAGTGAATGAAAAGTGTGTGTGGCTGTCACTCTTGGATTATTTCCTGAAATACAGATTGGTCTTAAATACCATGGTGTTCCTTCAGAGAATTTGTGATGTTTAGCTTGTTGTCGAGTCTGGTGAGATTCAAAGCTGAATGTTAATGATGAAAGTTGGGTCATCTACAAGACATATAACAAGCAATAATCCCAATTAATTAGCAATTTGCTGCTGACTTACTGCCATACTTCTTGCTTCTCACCTGCTTGGATCCATTGTGTTTATGTGGTGAGTCCAGTTGAGGTTCTGGTCAATGGTAACCCCAAATTGCTGATAGCGGGATTTCAATAATGGTAACACCATTGAATTTCAAGGTGCAATGGTTAGATTTTGTCTTATTGGAGATGGTCATTCTCTGGCATTAGTGTGGCACAAATGTTGCTTGCCACTGGTCATCCCAAGCCTGGATATTGTCCAGATCTTGTTACATTTGAACATGGACTACTTCAGTGTCTGAGGGATCATGAATGGTGCTGAACATTGTGCAATCATTGGTGAATACCCCGACTTCTGACCTTATGATGGAGTGAAGGTCATTGATGAAGCTTTTGAAGATAATGGGGTCTCGGACACTACCTGGAGGGATTCTTGCAGAGATGTCCTATAGCTGATGTCATCTGACTGATCTTCAACAACCACAACCATTTTTCATTGTGCCATGAATGACTCCAAACAGAATTCAAACATCCAACATTGTACAGGATAAATGCAGCTAGTTGCGGACAGGGAGAAGAAAGTGAGAACTGCAGATCTGGAGATCAGAGTTGAAGAGTATGGTGTTGGAAAAGCACAGCCTTGGAAGCATCAGGATTCCTGATGAAGGGCTTATGCCTGAAACGTCGATTCTCCTGCTCCTCAGATGCTGGTTGGGACAGTCTGGAATCAGGAGACACAATCTGAGACAAACGGCAAGTCACTTAGGACAAACTGAAGAGGAATTTCTCCATTCAGAGGGTGATGAACCTTTCCAATTCTCTGCCTCAGGGTTGTGGATGCCTAATTGCTGACTGTGTTGAAGATGAGATTGATGGTTATCTATATGTTAAAAACATCAAGACATGTTACAGGCAAGTGCTTTTGAAGTAGAAAATTAGCCATGATTTCATTGAATGGAGGAACAGGCAGGAAGGGCTACATAGCTTACTCCTGTTCCTATTTCTTATGTCTTTTAATCCTTGATGAGAAATCATTATATCCTTGCTAATCTAAGGGTATTGACATGTTGTATTTGATGACTGCTACTCTTGCAATAAGTCTGTATTTGTATCCCCATTATTAATAAAGATGGGTCTAACCTGACAAATTCCACAATCTCAAAGATCAGTTCAACTTAAAAATATTCTGCATGAAGATTCTAATCGATGCCACATACTTTGAAAATCTCTACCCCACTTCACATTGTCCAAGTCATTTCTGAAATAAAAGGAAACACAATTTATTAAAACAGCTTGGAGATAATGAGCACCACAGATGTTGGAGATCAGAGTGGATAAAGAGTGGAGCTGGAAAAAGCACAGCAGGTCAAGTAGCATCAGAGGATAGAGTCGATGTTTTCAGGACAGAACCTTTCATCAGGAGTTATTAAAATAGCTTTCCAGCTTTAACACTTCACAGGAATCAGTTTTTGTTGAAAATAAGATAAACAATATGATGCTTAAAAATAGCTTTCTGTCTTCTAAATAAAGGAGAGTAGTTGCTTTAATTCAATGAGGCTGCTAATGACTAAATTACTGATTCATTCCAGTATACATCAAAATTGCTTTTGAGTGAGTTTCCTTTTGGCAGAGACCTGCCTTACCACAAAGATAAAGATAAGTGATGACAAGAAAACACAGAAAAAACTGATTATTCGACAGAGGTAATAATGAAACTTATGCAGAGCAGAAGTGGGTGAAATATGAATTAAAATCTGAAAATGCAGGCCTCCCTATTTCTATAAAATAAAAAAACGAGTTGAACACTATTAAACAAAATTTATGGAGTGAATCAAAGTCATTTCACTTATTATAACACTTCTTAAGTTAAACAATAAAACTATAAAATTGATTTTTCCCTCCCATTGCAAACAAAATGTTTAACTAATGCGAATGCTTGATTCACATTGATTCTTTTATTCTCTAGTGAGAAGTGGACATTTGCTCCTGTTTTATGTAAGGGGTTAATAAACTGACAGAGATCAAGAGGAATGTGTTTTTCATTGATATAAACAATTTGGATGAGAATTTAAGAGACGTGGTTAGTTAGTTTACGGATGACATCAAAATCAGTGGTATAGTTGACAGTGAAGAAGGCTATCTAAGATTACAAAGGAATCTTGATCAATTGGGCCAATGGGCTGAGGAGTGGCAGACAGAGTTTAATTTGGATAAATACAATGTATTGCATTTTGGTAAAAAAAAATACAGGCCTTGGGTAGAGTTATTGAACAGAGAAAGCTAGGAACATAGTTCTTTGGAAGTTGCATCACTTAGAAAGTGTTTAGCTCGCTTTCCTTCATTTTTCAGACCATAGTGTACAGGAGTTTGGGATGTCATGTTAAGATTTTACTGGATGTTGGTAAGGCCACATTTGGAGTTCTGTGTACAGTTCTAGTCGCTCTGCTTTAGGACGGATATTATTAAATTGGAGAGGGTTCAGAAAAGATTTACCAGGATGTTGCTGGACTGGAAGGTTTGAGTTATGGAGAGAGGCTGAATAGGCTGGGACTTACTTCACTGGAGCTTCTAGAGGTTTATAAAAGCATGAAGAGCATGGATACAGTCAATAGCAACGTTTTGTTTTCTCCACAGCGGTGAAGTTCAAAGCCAGGGAATGTATTTTTAAGGTGAGAGGAAAAGGGTTTCAAAGAACCCGAGGGGCAACATTTTCACACAACTGATGGTTTGTATATGGAATAAACTGCCAGTGGAAGTTTAGGGCAGCACGGTGGCTCAGTGGTTAGCACTGCTGCCTCACAGTGCTAGGGTCCTAGGTTCATTTCCAGCCCTGGGCGACTGTCAGTGTGGAGTTTGCACATTCCCCCTGTGTCTGTGTGGGTTTCCTCCCACAGTCCAAAGATGTGCAAGTCAGGTGAATTGGCCATGCTAAATTGCCCAAAGTGTTAGGTGCATTAGGGTCTGGGTGGGTTACTCTTTAGAGGGTTGGTTGGGCCGAAGGCCTGTTTCCACACTGTAGGGAATCAAATCTAATCTAATCAGGAAGTGTTAGATGTAGGTACAGTGATAACATTTAAAAGTCATTTGGATAGGTACATGAATAGGAAAAGTTTAGAGGAATACGGGCCAAATGCAGGCATAGGGACTAGTTTAGCTTCGGAAACTTGGTCGGCATACACGAGTCGTACCAATGGACGAGTCGTTTCCATGTTGTTTGACTATGACTCTAATTGGGAAATAATAGGCTGAGGGTAGCAATTAGTTAGTACAACACATCAAGAAGTATTGAGAGACTGAATAAGTAGAGCCAAGATATATTAGTGAGTAACATGATAATGCATGAAAACAAGAGACAGAATTGAAATTAATGACCAAAGCTTAAAGAAATATAGGAAAAAAAGGAGAGAAAAAAAATCAGTTTATAGAGCACTCAATCTTGGAAAGGTTGCAAAAAAATTATTTTGAAGTGTGGATTCCAACAACTGTGAAACAATGATTAGTGTATTACATTTGGCTGAAGAAAGAAGATTGATCAAGTTAATGCACCATGTTTTTTTTCAACGTAGTACATTGCTTACTTGAAGATCACCTTAGTTGAAGGGCAGCACTTTCTTGATTCTAAGAGAGTATATAACCTTTAGTAATGCATTCAAACTCCTTGGTGATAAAATTTACCTTAAACTTTATTATGAATGCATGATTAGGACAGTGAAAATATTTGCAATGAATACTCTATTAAGAGTAAATTTATAAAGGACATTTTGATCAATGCACATTGCACACTTTAGTGAGGCAAAATACATTCATCCGTAAAGCAATAGAGTTGTCAAATCAGTTGTTAATGAAGACCATGGGCAGTTGAAGGCAGAGTGAAATGGGTTTATCTATTGCAGAGAAATAGTAATATCATGGTGTGTTCTAATTTCTGAAATTTTTAATTCTTTTCCTCTTTTCTTCTCACCAGTTTTACAGGATTTTGTACCAAAGATATTGTGTGTTCTTCACTGCTTTACCAGATATAGTTGTTATTCATTTTAATGTGTCAGCAGGCGAGTCAATCACGGGCATATCATGGCTAAACTCATTCTAATACTTATAGAGTCATAGAGTCATAGAGATGTACAGCATGGGAACAGACCCTTCAGTCCAACCCATCCATGCTGACCAAATATCCCAACCCAATCAAACAACATGGCCAGCACCCAGCCCAAAAACCTCCATATCCCTCCAAACCCTTCCTATTCATATACCCATCCAAATGCCTCTTAAATGTTGCAATTGTACCAGCCTCCACCACTTC
>NC_057741.1:480961-482113 GCF_004010195.1 Chiloscyllium plagiosum
CCTGTAGCTCAAATCCTCCAACTCTGGCAACATCCTTGTAAATCTTTTTTGAACTCTTTCAAGTTTCACAACATCTTTCCGGTAGGAAGGAGACCAGAATTGCATGCAATATTCCAACAGTGGCCTAACCAATAGACAATGGACAATAGGTGCAGGATTAGGCGATTCTGCCCTTCGAGCCAACACCACCATTCATTATGATCATGGCTGATCATCCTCAACCAGTATCCTGTTCCTGCCTTATACCCATAACCCTTGATTCCACTATCCTTAAGGGCTCTATCCAACTCTTTCTTGAAAGTATCCGGAGACTTGGCCTCCACAGCCTTCTGGGGCAGAGCATTCTACACATCCACCACTCTCTGGGTGAAGAAGTTTCTCCTCAACTTGTTCTAAGTGGCCTACCCCTTATTTTTAAACTGTGTCCTCTGGTTCGGGACTCACCCATCAGTGGAAACATGCTTCCTGCCTCCAGAGTGTCCAATCCTTTAATAATCTTATACGTCTCAATCAGATTCCCTCTCAGCCTTTTTTACTCAATGGTATACAAGCCCAGTCACTCCAATCTTTCAGCATAAGATAGTCCCGCCATTCCGGGAATTGACCTCGTGAACCTACGCTGCACTCCCTTAATAGCCGTTTATCACTACTCTTTGTTTCCTGTCAGCTAACCAACTTTCAATCCATGTCAGTATTTTGCCCCTAATACTATGTTCCCTAATTTTGCTCACTAACCTCCTATGTGGGACTTTATCAAAGACTTTCTGAAAGTCCAGGTATACTACATCCACTGGATCTCCCTTGTCCATCTTCAGAGTTATATCCTCAAAAAAGTCCAGAAGATTAGTCAAGCATGATTTCCCCTTCATAAATCCATGCTGACTCTGACCTATCCTGTTACTGCTATCCAGGTGTGTTGTAATTTCGTCTTTTATAGTTGACTCCAGCATTTTGCGCACCACTGAGGTCATAGTAACTGGTCTATAATTCTCTGTTTTCTCTCTCCCTCCTTTCTTAAAAAGTGGGACACCATTAGCCACCCTCCAATTCACAGGAATTGATCCTGAATCTATAGAATGTCCTGTACAGCCGCAACATGACCTCCCAACTCCTGTACTCAACACTCTGACCAATAAAGGAAAGCATACCAAA
>NC_057741.1:482172-530632 GCF_004010195.1 Chiloscyllium plagiosum
CCATCTGCCACTTCTCAGCCCATTGGCCCATCTGGTCAAGATCCTGTTGTAATCTGAGGCAACCCACTTCACTGACCACTACACCTCCAATTTTGGTGTCATCTGCAAATTTATTAACTGTACCTCTTATGCTCGCATCCAAATCATTTATGTAAATGACAAAAAGTAGAGGACCCAGCACCGATCCTTGTGCACTCCACTGGTCACAGGCCTCCAGTCTAAAAACCAGCCCTCCACCACCACCCTCTATCTTCTACCTTTGAGCTAGTTCTGTATCCAATTGGCTAGTTCTCCCTGTATTCCATGAGATCTAACCTTGCTAATCAGTCATCCATGGGGAACCTTGTCAAATGCCTTACTGAAGTCCATATAGATCACATCTATTGCTCTGCCCTCATCAATTTTCTTTGTAACTTCTTCAAAAAACTCAATCAAGTTTATGAGACATGATTTCCCACGCACAAAGTCATGTTGACTATCCCTAGTCAGTTCTTGCCTTTTGAAATACATGTGCATCCTGTCCCTCAGGATTCCCTCAAATAACTTGCCCACTAACGAGGTCAGGCTCACTGGTCTATAGTGCCTTGGCTTGTCCTTACCGCCCTTTTTAAACAGTGGCACAACGTTTGCCAATCTCCAGTCTTCTGGTACCTCACCTGTGACTATTGCTCATACAAATATCTCAGCAAGAGGCCCAGCAATCACTTCTCCAGCTTCCCACAGAGTTCTCGGGTACACCTGATCAGGACCTGGGGATTTACCAGTTTCAAGACATCCAGCACTTCCTCCTCTGTAATCTGGACATTTTGCAAGATGTCACCATCTATTTCCCTACAGTCTATATCTTCCATATCCTTTTCCACAGTAAATACTGATGCAAAATATTCATTTAGTATCTCCCCCATTTTCTGTGGCTCCACACAAAGGCCACCTTGCTGATCTTTGAGGGGCCCTATTCTCTCCCTAGTTACCCTTTTGTCCTTAATATATTTGTAAAAACCATTGGATTCTCCTTAATTCTATTTACCAAAACTATCTCATGTCCCTGTTTTGCCCTCCTGATTTCCCTCTTAAGTATACTCCTACTTCTTTTATACTCTTCTAAGGATTCATTCGATCTATCTGTCTATACCTTACATATGTTTCCTTCTTTTTCTTAATCAAGCCCTCAATTTCTTTAGTCATCCAGCATTCCCTGGATTCTTGTTATCTCATTTCTGAAGGCTTTTTATTTTCCAGCTGTCCCTTTACCTGCGAACATCTGCCTCTAATCAGCTTTCAAAAGTTCTTGCCTTATACCATCAAAATTGGCTTTTCTCCAATTTAGAACTTCAACTTGTAGATCTGGTCTATCCTTTTCCATCACTATTTTAAAATCGATAGAATTATGGTCGCCCCAAAGTGCTCCCCCACTGACACCTCAGTCACCTGCCCTGTCTTATTTCCCAAGAGTACGTCAATCTTTGCACCTTCTCTAGTAGGTACATCCACATACTGAATCAGAAAATTGTCTTGTACGCACTTAACAAATTCCTCTCCATCTAAACCTTTAACACTGTGGCAGTCCCAGTCTATGTTTGGAAAGTTAAAATCCCCTACCATAACCACCCTATTATTCTTACAGATAGCTGAGATCTCCTTACAAATTTGTTTCTCAATTTCCCTCTGACTACAAGGGGGTCGATAATACAATCACAATAAGGTAATCATCTCTTTCTTATTTCTCAGTTCCACCCAAATAACTTCCCTGGATGGATTTCTGAGAATATCCTTCCTCAGCACAGCTGTAATGCTATCCCTTATCAAAAATGCCACTCCCCTCCTTTCTTGCCTCCCTGTCTATCCTTCCTGTAGCATTTATTTCCTGAAACATGAAGCTGCCAGTCCTGCCCATCCCTGAGCCATGTTTCGGTAATTGCTATGATATCCCAGTCCCATGTTCCTAACCATGCCCTGAGTTCATCTGCCTTCCCTGTTAGGCCTCTTGCATTGAAATAAATGCAGTTTAATTTATTAGTCCTACCTTGTCCTTGCCTGCCCTGACTATTTGACTCTTTTCTGTTCTCAACTGTACCAGTCTCAGATAGTTCTCTTTCCTCACTATCACCCTGGGTCCCAACCCCCCACCTTACTAGTTTAAATCCTCCCGAGCAGTTCTAGCAAATTTCCCTACCAGTACATTATTCCCCTTCCAATTTACGTGCAATCCGTCCTTCTTGTACAGGTCACTTCTACCCCAAAAGAGATTCCAATGAAATAAAATGTGAATCCTTCTCCTATACACCAGCTCCTCAGCCATGCATTCATCTGCTCTATCCTCCTATTCCTGCCCTCACTAGCTGGTAGTACTGGGAGTAATCCAGATATTACTACCCTTGAGGACCTCCTTTTTAAATTTCCGCCTAACTCTCTGTAATATTACTTCAGAATCTCAACATTTTCCCTTCCTATATCGTTGGCTCCAATGTGGACAATGATCTCTTGCTGGCCCCTCTCCCCTGTGAGAACATTCTGCACCCTCTCTGAGACATTCTTGATCCTGGCACCAGGGAAGCAACACATCATTCTGCTTTTTCTCTGCTGGCCACAGAAATGTCTGTCTGTACTCTGACTACAGAATCCCCTAACACAATTGATCTTTTGGAAGCCGACGTACCCCTCGTGGCATTCGAGCCAGTCTCAACACCAGAAACTTGGCTGTTCGTGCTACGTTCCCCTGAGAACCCATTACCCCCTACATTTTCCAAAACAGCATATTTGTTTGAAATGGGTATATCCACAAAAGACTCCTGCCCTAGGTGCCTACCTCTCTTACCTTTCCCGGAGTTAACCCATCTATGTGACTGAGACTTTTTTCCTCCCACAGTCCAAAGATGTGCAGGTCAGGTGAATTGGCTGTGCTAAATTGCCCGTAGTGTAAGGTAAGGGGTACATGTAGGGGTATGGGTGGGTTGCACTTCGGTGGGGCGGTGTGGACTTGTTGGGCTGAAGGGCCTGTTTGCACACTGTAAGTAATCTAATCTAAAAAAAAAGTACATATCACTGTAAAGGCCATTTTTGCTCCTTCACAATCTACAGACCCAGAAAATAACATCGTCTTATTCCTCTATAAAACACTGCCCCAGGTTAAATTAATAGCTATGGCTTATATTTTACGTGTAATAAAGAGTCTTATCTCCAAAAACATATAATCAAGAAAGAACCCACTCTCCTCACTACTGAAGCCTTTCTGTTGGACAGACTTAAAACTATAATTAACTTATTTGATTCTGCGTTGTGAACTTTGCTCAAACAGGTTCCTCCAAGATTAGTTGTGAAATTCACTGTTTGTTAATTTTCCCTGATGCACTCAGATGTCCAGCGATACATGAATTCAAAACAGCAAAGGTGGTAACTGTGCAGGTTCTTGGTCAACATTAACACATACATTGGAAGTAGTTGAACTATCTTCAATTTTCTCCTGAAAAAAAGTGAGACTAATTGCATGGTCCCATTGCGTTTAATAAATCTAGTCGTGGTTAGTGATCAATAATGCTGAAGAAATTATTATTAACATCCAGTTTTCTAGATCTTACTCTTCATTTCCCTCTCTCAACTTGATTGCGCTGTTACACAACTTTGCCTAAAAACTTCCCCAAAACTCAGCCTTATGAACTTATTCCTTGAAACTGTCCCCACTTTGGTGATGATCATTTACTTTAACTGCAGTGGAAACAATATGTAGGTGCAGGCCAAGAGTTTTAGATTTTCTTCTCGGATGGTCCTTTTACAAAAGAAACTCATAATCATCAACTGCGCAGGTCAGAGCAGATTTTCTGGCTTGGTTTAATGGCATGAATACAGACAAATATAATTTGTCATTGCCAACAAGCAACCTTCGCTAATCGTAGAAAATTCACACTGTCCAATTACAAAATTCAAAGAAATTCTTTACTCTTAATTGAGTGAGATGGGAGTGTGGTGCTGGAAAAGCATAGCCGGTCAGGCAGCATCCGAGTAGCTCCCATTTATCTCTCAGCCCCCCCCGGCCCATAAGCATCATTCCTGATGAAGGGCTTATGCCCGAAACGAAAGTCCCCACTTTCTCCTCATAGAGTGAGACACCAAATTAAGAGAAACTCTCAAGCCAGTTCAGTTACATAGCTGACTATACCTGAAAGCCAAATTTTTAAACTTGAAAATTGAAATTTAATTAGAGTAATCCTATTACATTCACTTTTAGGAGTAAAATATCTAAATGGATTCTCTAATCATAACAATTGAAATAATCTGTGTGGAAAATTATGGCAGTCTGATTTTAGTACTGGAAATGAGCTGACTCAACAGTTTATTCAATGTTGAAAATTTACTTTGCACCTGATCTTTTGGATTTGCAACTCCGAAAAAGTGCTTAACAACATGCACGAATCTTTTGCTTTCAAGAAATATTTAGATGCTGCAGGTGACTAGGCCTCAGAGGGAGCTACATGTATATACAATGGATAGGAGGAATGAATTTGGAAATTGGGATGGGATGAGGAAGCTTCCATCTCTCACCATGAGTATAAATTCTAATGTTGGGGTCATGCAATAAACTTTTTTTTGAATTCATTCACAGGATGTGGGTGTCACTGGCTAGGCCAGCATTTATTGCCCAGAGAGCAGTTAAAAGTCAACCACATGCTGTGGGTCTGGAGTCACATGTTGGTCATACCAGGTACAGATGGCAATTTCCTTCCCTAAAAGCAATTAGTGAACCAGTTGGAGTTTTCTCAACAATCAATAATGGAGTCATGGCCATCTTTAGACATTTTATTCCAGACATTTTTCATTGGATTCAAACTCCATCATAGCAGATAGTGGAATCTGAATCCAATAAAAAATGTCTGGAATTAAATGTCTAATGATAGCCGATAATCCATTGCCAACTGTTGGGAAAAATCTAGATGGTGCACTAATTCCCTTTAGGTAAGGAAACTGCCATCCCTACCTGCTATGGCTGACATATGACTCCAGACCCCAGCAACATGGTTGACTTTTAACTGCTATCTGGGCAATAAATGCTCAGAAAGCCTTATCTGCCATGGTGGGATTTGAACTCATGCTCTCAGAACATTACCTAGGAAGGTCTGGATTAACAGCCCATCGATAAAACATGAGGCCATCACCTCCTCCATTGAATGCATTCACTGGATTTGGAATGGCTTGAAGATGAGGTGAAATGTCGAGATTGCAAGTCTGAATTTTGACTGTGGACTGTGGATTGCGGTGTTCTTAATGTGAAGTCGAACCAGTATAAAATCAAAAGATGCTACACCATTTAAAAAGGCATTAAACACGTTCCTATCAAATTTTAAATTTGAGCTGTTACTGAATAAAATTAGTGTTAATAAAGGCAGAAACTTTACAATATAAGCCAATTTATATTGAAAGAACTGGAAAGGTTTAAAAGTACAATTTTCAGGTTGTCCAATATTTCCAATTTATGAAGTTGTTACTTACTTGAAGCCTCCCACCCCCACCCCCCCTCCCCACCCCCACCCCAGCATCCAATCTGTGTCCTTGTCACCCTCAGTGTATCTAGTGTGTTCAACATTGGGAATGCTAATTTATTAGCTGAAAGGTTATGGGTGAGCAAGTGATAATAAGCAGTGGCTTTCCTTATCCATATGTGACCTGATTCCATGAGACTTTATCAGTCAATGATCAGGACTCCTTGGATGTCTGCTTCCTTATTCTGTACCACACTGCCACCATTTCTAGATGAGTGGAATGAGGGATTTGGTCCTGCTAATGTGGCTGCACATCCCCTGTATGGCGGCATCTGGGATATTGATTGTGAGATATGATTCAGTGAGTGTGATTATGTAGCATATCAAATAGAGTGGATGTGGGGAAGCTCTCTGAATTTTGGCATAAGACCCCAGGTAATGGTGCAGAGGATTTTAGAGGATGCATTGGCAGGTGTGCTGTCATCTTTTCTGTTGCTAGATCAATAGACAGTCGTTCATTTCTTCTTTCTACTTTTTTGATACAACTGACTTGCCATATAGGCCATTTCAAAAGGTAACAAAGAGTCAACCTCGATTTGTAATGGATCATTTAGCTTTCTGACCTTTCTGAGCTGAGATAATGCGATCCTCTGTAAATCTAATCAATGCATATTTACTTTCGTGTTTATGTGTGAACGCTGCCCACAGAACTCCATCAAATGTTAATCACTTTAAATGACTATCAGAAATTGTATTCTTCTAAATTTAATTTCAAGGATTATAAACAAAATCAGATTTTGTAGTATGCATATGTTATCCTGTTAAGTTATTCTATTAAATCAACAACACTACTCATATCAAGCATGTCTTTCAATGTTAGATCTCTCTACAATAAATTGTTGTTGTGATGTACAACTTCAACTCTTCAGTCTTGAGGTAAGACTTGAGAACTTGAGGTAAGTTGACTATCTACAGATGAAATGCAATTCAGAATAGCAATATATTTTTAGTGTATAACTTTGTTCAAATTAAATACTTCCACACATTGTCAGTTTTGAACCTATGCACAACTTAAATGGAAATCTAAAACTTTGGATTTGTTATAGAATTTCCATCTAGAATTTACAAAAGCATTGCGAAATCATCTAAGTCATGGTATTATATTTACTCAGATGTTTTATGTTATTTTTGTAGAAATTTACCATCAGTATTCAAGGTAATTAGATTGTAGTGGATATAAAATATTATGAAAATTAGCTGGAGTCCAATAAAAGAGGATTGTGTCGAAGATCAGTTCCTGAAGCCTTGAACATGACTGCTGAATTTCTCAGATATTTGTCAAAATATCTGTAGTCGCATTGCTTGATCCCTTTATAATAAGGCCCAGAGTGAATCCAATTGGTGACAATTAATAAATTTGAACTGGAAATGCTACTCTAATGTTGACCCTGAAACCATTATTGATTGGTGTAAAAACCCATCTGCTTTCTTCAGGAAAGAAAGATTTATCATCCTCACTTGATCTGGTCTACCTGTGACTAAAGCTCGACAGCAATGTGGTTGACCTTTGCTTAACTAATTTATTGGAAGTTCTTTGAAGGAGTAGCATGTGGTGTGGATAAAGGGGAGCCTGTGAACATACTGTTCTTGGATTTCCTGAAGGCATTTGACAAGCCAGTACATCAAAGGTTACTGCAGAAAATGAAAGTTCATGGTATACAATGTAAAATATTAGTATGGATAGAAGATTGAAAGACTGGCAGAAAATAAAGTTGCAAAAGGTAGGTCTTTCACTAATTGGCAGGATGTGATGAGTGTTATCTCACTGGGGTCCATGCTGGCCCCCTGGTCAGATGTTGTGAAGGAAGTGGATATAAATAAGTTGAGCAAGTGAAAAAAAATCTGGCTGATGCAATATAGTATGGGAAAATGTAAAGCTATTCACTTTAGCATAAATGACAAAAAGGCAGAGCATTGATTAAATCAAGGATGATTGCAGAATAATGCAGATGATGCAGAGGGATTTAAGTGTTCTGGAGCATGAGTCACAAAACGTTAGTATGCAGGTACAGTATGTAATCAAGAAGGAGAAAAGATTCTACCATTTATTACAAGAAGATTTAAACATAAAAGTAAGGATGTTATGCTCCAGTTATCCAGAGCAATGGTAAGATCGCATTTCACAAATGGTCTACTTCTGCTCCTGTTTCAAATGTTCCGATGTATTTTTAAATGTTCTCTGAAATTGCTTAGCAAGCAAAATATTGAATGATTGCAGACAATTAAACACTTCACTCGTAGAGGAGGCTTCTTAATATTAGAGGAGACTAACACATCAGTCACAACTGAAGCATTTTCAGCCAGAAATGCCAAATTGATGATCTCTCTTGACTTCCTCCTGAGGTTCTTACCATTACAGATTCCAGCCTTTAGCCAATTCAATTAACTGTAAAAACTCACCATGCCTACTTCAACAGTATCTCTTTACCCTTCTCCTTCTATCGTCAAGAAATACAAGAGTACCATCACCTCCAAATTTCCTGCTAAGGTTCCTCCTGTTCCCTAGAAATGTATTGCCATTTCTTATTCATTTTAGGATCAAAATTCTAACAGTTCTGTATGGTACTGGGGAGCAAGAAGGGTAGAGTCACCATCAGCATAACGACCACAGACATTTGAGAAGGTGAACACTCATAACCAATCAGGGAAATCAGGGATAAGCAATAAAGATAGTCTGACCAGCTTCATCAAAATTGTGTAAATGAATTCAAAAAACAGATTGTTTGATTTGTTGTTGAAAAAATACTTTGATTTTAAAAAAATGCTTTTGTACTTAAAAGAATGAATCACAACTATTGTCGCAATGGCATTAATTTCCAATTGCATCCATTTAACCTTCTTATAGCTTTGTTGTAAAAACACCAAATACTCGAATTTGCATATGCAGATTGTCCTTTAAATATTGAATTTGGGATCGTATTATCTGGATTCTCATTGTGTTCACTGATATCTTTTGGTCATTACACAGAACTATGACTCAAATGAACAGGCTGAATAAAAAAAACACAAACAGTCACACCAAATATGCTTCGATGTTGCAAACATGGTATTAGAGAATCCCACCCCCAGCTTGCCTGGTGGTAGGTCTTGGGGTTGTGGTGCCCTTGATATTAGTCACAGCATCTGGTATCACCAGCCACCCCTTAACCTGCCATCTCTACAGCAGACATTAGAAGGCGAGGGTATAGAAGGGTAAAAATGAAAAACAGGAAGCGCTGTTCCTCCACTTCCTCTGCAACATGCCATTTATGTACTCATTGCCATTTTTTACACATGTCGATTTTGAGTTTCCCATGTTGAAGTGATGGGACTCCTTATTCATATACTTAATTCAATCACCTCCAATTGAGAGCCTAATTCAAATGTAATAGTTGCCTTGCTGCAATGCACAATAGTTTTTTTCTACCTTGCAAACTCTCAACCTTCCCAATAATCTAAGGATTTTTGATTCACTGTCACATCAGATAGAAGGAAAAAAGATAAACATTCAGATTTCTCTGTCATGACTCTCAGTATTGAATGTCAAAACCAAGTTATTCCGAAAGGGTGCTGTGAAAGTGTGCCTTCACTGCTGGCTGCATTGTTTGTTTTATCTGTAATTCAAAGTCATCAACTAAGGTATTTCTAAAGTGTCATTACAGGTTTTAATGCATTCGATTGTAAGATCAACTCAAATTACTAAAAATCAAACGTATAAATGCTTCTTTCAAAGTTTCCAACAAACACATATGCAAGTGATGTTTGTTTTTATCAATGAGAAATTAGATCATCTCAATGATCACTGCACGATTTATTCAAGGAACATGAATGATGAATTCAAGCATTCGGGTTAAGTCTACCACCTCCTTGAATTTGCAGTCTCGTGTTCATTTGTTTGTCCTTTTGCTTCCTTAGAGCAATCTTATCCACAGTCTCCTTACACCCTCCAGTACTATTCTTTAATGTAGCTGTCCCTGTAAAACTCATGAGTCTGAGTAAATGTCATGCTCAATTTGAGTGATAGCTGACAATGATGCCAATGGAAAAATCTATTCTTAAATTCAATTACATTTTTAAATCCCAACTGTTAACTCTTTATACCACCTCCCCACCACTCCACACCCATACCATTATTCACTGTATTTCTGCAAATATTGGTCTGCTCAACTGTGTCCCAATAGCAGTTTTCCTTTCTCTTTACCTGACTATTTCCCTTGCTATGGTATTCAGTTCCCTTTAGTCCAAGGGATCCCAACTTGAAAATATATGGCAGAAAATTGGTATCACCATCCACTGCTGGATCTGGCAGGTCTATATAAAATACTGCTGGATTCTGCACTTCTCTGCTCAAACTGTTCATTATTTCAGGATTGTTCTAGAATACAACGATAACCCCTGGCTTTTATTGCAAAACCCTCTTCCCTTTTTTCCCCACACTTATCTCTAAGAAGTATGAAAAGCACACAGATTTCTTTGTCAGTAACTTTGATATCATCTGCTCTGATGAAAAGCTGATGCCCGAAATGTCGATTTTCCTGCTCCTCGGATGTTGCCTGACCTGCTGTGCTTTTCCAGCACCACACTCGCATATCATCTACTTAATTGTCTCTGCGTCTCTTTACTGTCACTGGGTCAGAATCCTGGAACTCCCCAACACTAGAATTGGTGTACCACCATCACAAGGTTGTTCAAGAGGGCGGTTCATCCCCACCTTCTTGGGAACAACATCCCCACCTTGTTGTCTGAAAGGATCAAAAACAAAGAAAAATGCAGTAAACTGAAAATTGAACTTTCCAATATGATCATGCTTTAAATTATTTTTACTCCTTCTGCCTGCTTTCAAACCCATCTTCTCTTCCTGGCTAAAAATACTTCAATATGTCGATTTAATATTGAATTTTTTCGACATATATTAAAATATGAAGTAAGGTGTAATTGTTCATTACAATATTTCAGAAAGAAGGTTTATATGAAAACATATACTGTAAATTTATGTATAACCTTTTATTACACATATAACACTAAGGATAATTTATGATTACCCAGAAGGTTGCATGGTTTAGCAGAAATTAAGTTTTACACACTGTGAGGATTTTACATTGCCTGCCAAAAGAAAATGACATGTAAATTGCACACCTCAAAGGAAAAATTGAATTCAAACTTGCAAGCAATTATAGACCCACTGAATAAATTATTCATATATTAGCCTTAAGCTTAATAGGGATTCATATTTGGGAGTTTTTTGGCCGACCCAATGACAAACTAGTTCAGATAAACTTTCGCAACAAACTTACGATTAAAAATATATTAAAATCATAACCAATATGAGGGTTCTTATCCGTGCTTTGGATACTTCAGCCAGTTTATGTATTAAAATCACTTTACCTGAGCGCACTTGTCAGTGAAGCAGACAAAGGGCACAGAATTTGGTTAACAAAGTATTCCTCATTAAAAACACCATGTGAGCGTTTCCCAAATTCCCACAATCCTTACTCTCTATCTAGCTCTATCTGTCTGAGAAAGGATATTAGCCACAACAATCCACATGTTTGAGCTGGGCCAAGATGGAACCTCCTTCCTCTCTGAAACACGGCTTGCTTTCTTCCATGAAGGTAAGTCTCACGGTCAGGTGCACCTTCTCCTTGGATTTCCTGGGTTGTTGCATGGTCTTCAGTCATGGGTCTTGCTGTGGGTCTTCATTGTGGTAGTGATTTCCAGGTTGTGTTCTTACCCCACTCACCTCTGACGTTCCCGAATATTCTTTGGCCTTTGGCCAATAGAGTCATTAGCAGGGTCAAGGATCCAATGAGATTGCGTCACCTTCACTGTTGCCATGCCAGGGAGTTGTGAAATGCAAGTCGTTAGGCACAGGCTGGAAGTCAAGGCAATGTAAAGTCTGATCAACACTTCTCCAATACACAGACCTTGGGCTGGTTGTAACTGGTTCCCCTTTAACCTTTGTGACTTCTTTGATTTTGGTTTCCTCTATTCTCTGTTGCTGACAGTTGCTGGCTGCTGTTTAATTTAGTTTGACCTATTTTCTGTCAGACCTGCTTTCTCTGGCCATTTGTCAATTAGAGAATATCCACATTGTCGCTTGACCACAATGTTATGTCAAGGAAATTATCTAATTCCTTATTTTAAATATTTGATGCAGACTGCTTTTTAAAATATCCTTTAAGCTGTCAATAGAATTAATTTTGTAATTCAATTTCAGGTTTCTATTGCATAAATCCCTGTGACCAGATCAGGTGTTTCCCAGAATTTTATGGGAGGCAAGGGAAGAGGTTGCTGGGTCTCTTGTTGAGATATTTATATCATCGACAGCCTTGAGTGAGGTGCCAGAAAACTGGAGTTTGATTAACACGCTGCCATTATTTAAGAAAGATGGTGAGAAAAACCCAGGGAACTACAAATTGGTGAGCCTAACGTCAATGGTGGGTAAGTTGTTGCAGGACATTCTGAGGAACAGAATTTACATTATTTGGAAAGTCAAGGACTGATTAAGGATAGTCAACAAGGCTTTGTGCATTGGAAATTGTGTCTTACTAACTCAATTGAGTTTTTGAAGAGATGACATAGAAGGTTGATGAAGGCAGAGTGATAGATGTTGCTTCTATGGATAAGGTTCTGCATGCTAAACTGGTTAGCAAAGTTCGTTCACATGTAATCTGGCGGTGGGGAGCTAACCGATTCAATACAAAATTGGCTTGAAGGTAGAAGACAGTGGTAAATTAATGTTTCTCAGACTGCAGGCCTATGACCAGCTGCAAGGATTGGTGCTGGGTCCAATGTTTTTAGCCATTTATTTCAATGATTTTGATGTGAATATAGCAGTTGTGGTTAGTAAGTTTGCAGATGGGACTAAAATAGTTGGTTGAATGGACAGAGGAGAAAACTTTCTCAGGGTACAACGGGATCTTGATCAGATGGGCCAATGGACTGAGGAGTGGCAGATGGAGTTTAATTTGGGATAAATGTAAGGTGTTGCATTTTGTAAAGCATACCAGGGCAGAATGTATACAGCGATTTTTGAGAACATATACAGTTAATGGTAGGGTGCATAGTTCCTTGATAGTGGTTTTGCATGTCGAGATAGTAATTGAAATGCATTTGGTATGCTTCCCTTCATTGATCAGTGCATTGAGTATAGAATTTGGTATGTCATGTTGCAGCTGTACAGGACATTGGTGAGGTTTTCTTTAGAATACTGCATCCAACTCTGATCACCCTGCTATGCGAAAATGTTGTTAAACTTGAAAGTGTTCAGGAAAGATTTATAAGGATGTTGCTGGGATTAAGGGTTTGAGAGGCTGAACAGACTAAGGCTCTTTCAGCAATCCCTTACTGTCGGCGATCCTTTTGTCTGCTTCTTTTCTTCTTTCTTTCTTTCTTTCGCTGGGCTTCATCAAATCTATCTGTCTATCTATCTATCTATCTATCTATCTATCTATCTATCTATCTATCTATCTATCTATCTATCTATCTATCTATCTGTCTATCTGTCTATCTATCTATCTATCTGTCTATCTGTCTATCTATCTATCTATCTGTCTATCTGTCTATCTATCTATCTATCTATCTATCTATCTATCTATCTATCTATCTATCTATCTATCTATCTATCTCACTCCGTACACACCCTCCCAACTCCAAACTTGTCATCAGCATACATACTACTGTTTCCCAGCTGCTTTTAGTTCTAACAATGGGTCACTGGACTTAAAATGTTTGCTGTGTTTTGCTCTCCGCATATGCTGTCAGACCTGCTGAGTTTCTCCAGCACTATATGCTTTTATGCCTTCCACTTTATGGTGTGAGCACTGCTCCTGAAAGAAACAATGCTGTAGGATTTATGATGGGATGGTTGAGAGCCAGACGGTGCATAGGGGTGGACTAAGAACAGGAAGATGGGTAGGCTGTCCTCAGTGCCATCATCCTTGGAAGGTACTGGGATGGGCTGTCCTAGAGGTGGCAGGAAGGCACGGAGGGATGGTCTGGGAAGCCTGAAGGTGGGTAGGCCATTCTTGATTGCAGTCATCCCCGGGGAGGATGGCAGGGGAGGGAGTCCTTGAAACGACCACAAGGTGAGTCAGGGCATACAGAGAGCAGAAGGGGCATAGGAGGCGGGCTAACTTGTGGCTGGAAGGTGGGAGGGGTGGTTGGTTTACTGGGTTGTCAGGGGTGTCTGTGTTATATGCACTGTTTTATCGTTCAGCTATTAGGACTGGTTGTGTCTACTGTTTCCTTTTTGGTAAGATAAAATGGGATTTGAGGTTTGTCTGCATTTCCCTGTGACCTGATTGTACAGTGGGATTTGGGGTTTGGCCTTGCTGCCCCTTGCCCCTGTGAATTGTTTCTTGCAAACTGCAGTTTATTGTTAATTGTTGGTTGTTTGCTTGTATTGTATACAGTTTGGTAAAATAAACAAAAACATATAAACAGGAGATTTAGAATCTCCTCAGTTCAGGGGACTGACTTGGAGCTGGCTGGCCATAGCCAGTATACTGTGCACTAGTAAATAAAGGAGAAAGTGAGGACTGCAGATGCTGGAGATCAGAGCTGAAAATGTGTTGCTGGAAAAGCGCAGCAGGTCAGGCAGCATCCAAGGAGCAGGAGAATCGACGTTTTGGGCATGAGCCCTTCTTCAGGAGGAGGGCTCATACTAGTAAATAAAGGGTGACCTGGTGATGGGATACCAGCCTCTGTGCAGTTATTTCAATCGGAATGGGCATGAACAGTACTTGCCTGAAGAACATTCGCTTGCAGCGGTTATTTTGCAGTTGGGGTAAGCATTCCTGACATCATGCCTTTATTTGGGAAGCTTGACTTGTTTGATCCTGCTGCCAAAGGCTGGGCCCAGTGTGTGTAAAGAATATGGTATTTGCTCCAGGTAAATGACATTGGGGCAAATGTAAAGCAATAAGTAATCCTTTTTGCAGACTTGCAGCATTTTCTGTTATAAGAGGCATAACTTTCCCAGAGGCACCAGACACTAAAACCTTCCAAGAGTTGACAGAGTTGATTAAGGAATACTATGATCCCAAACCTCCTCTAATTCTGAAACGCTGTGATTTTATGCAGCTGTTAGAGAACAGAGGGAATCTGTACCAGAATGTTTGACAAGGTTGAGAAGACTGACAGAGGCATGTGATTTTGGGTTAACCCTGAATGAGATACTGACAGACCGTTTGTTTGGTATGTGAGATTAATGATGGAAACGTCTGCTAGCCAAAGTCCAACTGCTGCTAGCTTTGTCATTAGAAAATACAGCAAGTGGAACATGGGAACTACAGGGCATCCCAATGGAAGTGGACACCCTCACCCTCCTGACTGAGCGTGGGGAATACTACCTGAGTGTAGACAATCGCAGAGCCTCATGCAGGGTATATCCTAAACAGAGGGACCCTAGGCCAGCCCAGAGCAGGACCCCACAACAAAACCAAGCCTCGGCTAAGTGGCTAAATAGTTCTTCGGGATCTGGACAGGCAAGCCATTGTAGTTGCTGCTGGTACGTGGACTCAAGACAGCAAAGGAGCCTCAAAAGGCTTGACTTGAGTTAGAAAACTCCTCGGCTGGTACCCCAGGAGAATGCATACCTCAGAAAGTTCTTGCACATGTGGGTTGGAGCAATTAAACTGCTTAGTGATGTCCAAATCAGAATCAATTAAAATTGATGTCTGGTTAAATGATCAACCAGTTCCCATGGAGGTTGATACCAATGCAGCTGTTTTTAACAAGATTTGCTTGGGAATTCAACTCTTACATTTGTACAAGACCTCAGCTGGACTGAGAACATATACTGGGGCACCGTTGCAGATGAAGGGTAGGACTTCAGTCTGGTCTATGAGAATTAGTTGATGTACTTACCACTGATGGGAGTAAAAGGCTCAGAAACAAGCCTATTGGAGCAGAATTGCTTGAGAAAAATTCACTTGGATTGGCTCAACATCTTTCATTAAGAAAATGACTTTATCAGTGAAGCGCTAGTGAAATATCCAGGGGCTTTTTAGGAAGGGCTTGGGACTATCAAAGGGGCCAAAGCCACTTTACATGTTGACCTGGATGCAAGGCCCACTTGGTGCCATTTGCCTTTGGGCAAATGTAGAAGCAGAAATCAGGAGGCTGGAGAGTGACGGAATAATCAAACCAATGCAGTCTGCAGCGTGGACAGCACTGGCCATACCGATTGTGAAATCTGATAGCTCAGTTCGTCTTTGTGGGGATTTTAAGCAGATGGTAAACTGCTTCTCTCAGCTGGATATATACCTAGTCTCTCACAAAGAGGACCTGTATACAAAACTGACAGGAGGTCTGTCCCTTCATGAAGCTGCACATGAACCACATGTACCTGCAATTGCGACTGGATGAGAAGTCCCAGATGTATGCTACAGTTGATACCTATAAGGATGTATACCAAGACTGCCATTTGGGGTATCATCAGCCTGTGCTCTTTTCCAGCAGACCATGGAGAACATTTTACAAGGGCTACCCCAGGTTGCCATTTATCAGGATGATATTTTAAAAACAGGGAAGACCAATAAAGAGCATTTGGACATTGGGCTTAAATGTTTTTTTTCCCAAGGGTGTGTGCACCTTAGAAGGGAAATTTGTTTATTCCAGGTGCCCCAACTTAGATTACAGAGTCAACAAAGCCACGTTATACCTGTTAGAGGATAAAGTGAAAGTGACCAAAGGAACTGCGGCTCCCATGTTTGTAACCGAGCTTAGGTCTTTCTTCAGGTTAGTGAATTATTACGGAAATTTCATGCGTAACCTGGCCTCCATCTTGGCACCCTTACAACTGCAACAAAAAGGGGTCAGCTTCGGAAATGGTTGCACAACCAAGAAATAGCCTTTAGGGAAGTGACAAAAATAGCTATCATCATTGAAGGTGTTGGCCCACTGTGATCCGAAGCGAGAGATAGTGCTGACATGCAATGCCTCCCTGTACGATATCAGGGTAATGTTGCCTCAACAGAGAGGAATGCTCCATAGTGTATGCTTCCTCAACTTTGGCACATGTCGAACACAAATATGCCCATAAAGAGAAGGAAGGTATGGCAGTCACCTTTGGTGTGAGAAAAATCCACCAGTACCTTCACAGATGGGAATTTGTCATTGTGACAGATCACAAAGCCCTGCTAGGGTTACTGAAGGAAGACAAGGTGCTGCTACTTGTAGTTTCTGGTAGAATTCAGGGTTGGACTCTTATTCGCAATGCGTATATACAATTTAGAACACCATCCAGGAAGCCAAGTAGCTAATGTGAATGCCTTGAGCTGCTTCCCACTGGCAGAAACTCCCCTGGTGGTGCCTCCCTTGGAAAAGTCAATTTTGGTTTCAAACTTCTGGACCTTCTTCCAGTCACCACTAACAATATTTGACAGTGGATACAAAAAGATCCTGTCCTAGTGAAACTAAAACAGCTGGTGGTAATGGCAGAAACAGAAGGGCCATCACTGGACCAGGTAAGATCAGACCAGATCACTGCAGAGGTTGACATATTACTGTGAGGAACAAGGATGGTTGCCTGTGTTCTAGCAGGGTCATTTAGGGGTTTCCAAGAGGAAGATGCCAGCAAGAAGCTATGCCTGGTGGCCAGGGTTGGACTCTGACATAGTGGTGAGCCAGTGCTCAGAGTGCCAACAAGGACAAAAATTGCCACCAGCAGCACCCACATTTGTGTGAATGGCTAGGTGAACCCTGAACTCAACTGAATGTTGACTATATTGGCCCTTTCATGGGCTCAATGTTTCAGGTCATGTGGACACCCATTCAAAGTGGCTGGACGTGCATAAAATTTGTTCAGCATACTCAGGGATGGTGATTGAGAAGCTCCAAGTATTGTTCATGATACATGGACTTCTGAAAGTCACAGATAATGCAATATAATTTGCCAACAGGGAATTCGAATATTTCCTGAAGTCAATTGGTATTCGGCTCATAAGGATAGCTCCATATCATCGATTGTCCAATGGTCTAGCAGAAAGAGCAGTCCAAATGTTGAATGCAGGCTTAAAGAAGCAGCCTTACAGCATCAGTTGATACCAAACTGTCCCAGTTTCTGTTCGATTATAGGACCATCTGACACACAACAACAGGGATAGCTCCAGCAGAGTTGCCAATGGGGAGAAGACTCCACATCAGGTTAAACATGATATTCCCAGACCTGGAGGAGAGGGTGAAACAGTAGCAGGAACACCAATGCTGTCCACACCCTGCCCCTAAGTAAGAGAGACAATTTAATTCACGGGACACAATTTGGAGCCGGAACCATGGAAATGGCCTTGTTTGTATACGAGGCAAAGTTAACGCAAGGTAGGTTCCATCCCTTACACCGTTTGGGTAGGTGATACAGTCCTGACCAAACACGAGCTGTTATGTCGCAAATGGGGCAGGAGCAAAACATACCTGGCCCCTCAGAACAGCCTGAAAGCCTGTCAAAAATTTAGGTTCTCCTCCTCCAATTAGTGTCGAGGAAACTTTGGAGTCTGAGATGGAGGCACCCTCGATACCATTACCATCTGAAGAAGAGGAGGGAACTTTCCTGAGTTGGAGGCTGGTGTTTGGAAGAGTGAGACTGCTCCTTCTGCTCGATGCAATCAGGAAAGCATTCCTTACTTTAGTCTGCTTGCAGTTCCCTTCTTGGATTATCTGTTGAGATTCTCTTTGCTCAAGCTTTTCATTTAAAGTGAAATTCTGGCTCATTGTCAAGATTATAACGATGATTTCTGCTTCTTAAAATTGAGAATACCACAAATGGTGTAGGGTCATCCAAATTCTGATACATTATTAACTCGACTGGAAATTAAGGACCATGCCTTGGTGCAGATGAAAATGACTGCAGGGGTAACCTCTATGGAAGTAATAGTCTGATCAATGCACTGGCAATTGATAAGGACTAATGTCTCATATTTGTCTGTGATGTTTTGAATTAAGAATAGTTTAGCAACTGTTCAAGCAATAGGTTTTTAGAATTCACCACATTTCATTATTTTTAATGCAAACACTCCCCGTGTCGGTTATATTAATATTTCATTCTAGATGGTGATTGGGGTAGAGAAGGAATACGGGTGATGGAACAGAAAATATTCAAAGGATATGTATACAATTCTAAATATGACTCATATCTCAAGTTAATATTATTCATTTTATTTCTCCCTTCAAATATTGTTGAAGTTTTAATGGAAAGGGTTTGGAAAAAAGCAAAACTTAAACATTCAGATATTTGAAGCTTGTGGGCATACTGTTTTCTCCAGATGGTCCCAACACTTGGTCCGCTGTGCTTGCACTGACAGCTCTCACTTACGATGTCAAGTAAACATTCGTGCATGACCTGAGAAATTACATTGGCTTGGAGGCTAAATGAAATGGGGAATCGTGTGCATTTGTCTCCTAGGTGATCAGACACTCAGCTTCCCAATTACATGAGAAATGCTGTTGTGAATTAGACTGGGCAGGTTACATTAAGGCTTCTGGCTAAACAAGCTTTGTGGAAAGTTCATGTCTTCGGTATGACTACACCGGACACTCTAGTCCTTCGCCTCACTGATTAATTTTGCCAAAAGCAAAAGACTGCAGATATTACAAATATGAAAAAAAAACATAGAAAATGCTAGAAGTAGCCAGCAAGGCAGGTCACATTACTGGAAAGAGGAACAGTTAACAGTTCAGATTAAAGATCGGAATTCAGGAAAGATCTGTGTGATTAAACATCTGATTTACTCCTCTGTGATTTCAGACTGGTCAAGTGTTTCCAGTATTTTGTATTTTAGACAAGGCATGTCTAATTTAGAGTGGCACAAGATTCAGGTGGGAGGCATAGAAAATGAGCCAAACACTGCCTAAATGACTTCAATCAATCTCACATGCAACTGCTATTTCTTTCATATTTCCTCCATTTTACACAATATTTTAAAAGGATTATTAAAGATAAAGGTGGTTAGGATACTTATCAGGCTGACAATGAACCTGTTTCCTTAAACACCAAAGAAAATTGAAATGTGTTAGCCTGTCCCAGTACTTGATAAATATCTCATATCCTTTTATTGGGAAGGTTCTGGTCCCTGGGTCATCACTGAGATTCATCTGACACTAACCTTCCCTTTTGATTCTGAACATTAGGCAGAAGGATAGAGACAGTTATAAGACCGATGGAAAACAGCTAGATTAAATTTGTCCCTATATTCAAAAGGCTAAAAAATAAGACCTTTGCAAGGCACCTAAGATGACACTGATTTGTTTTTCAATTTCTGTGTGAAGGTAAACTGTCAAATTGCATTAGATGAGTTTATTCATAATTATTTTCTGGAGGTCAACTTGAGAAATAGAACAGTTTAACGTTTTATTTGACCTCATCTAATCCAATTTTGATTTGTCTCTGATAAGGTGGAAAAGTTACATGGAGAATATGTGCAAAACACATGAATATCCAGCTTGGATTCTGAGAGCTCATGTTACTGTAAAGTATACCATCACGTTTCCAAATATGGACCAGCAAGGGCAAAACAAGAAAGGGTTTTTATAATGGCAAATGGGAGTCTCAAGGTATTTTACATCTGGATTAGAGTGGTGCTGGAAAGGCTGATGAAGGGCTTTTGCCCGAAACGTCGATTTCCCTGCTCCTTGGATGCTGCCTGAACTGCTGTGCTTTTCCAGCATCACTCTAATCCAGAATCTGGTTTGCAGCATCTGCAGTCATTGTTTTTACCTCAAGGTATTTTACAGCAAATGAAATATTTTTGAAGTGTTATATTGTAAGAAAGGCAGCATTATGTATGTGCACAGCACATTCCCACAACAGCAATATGATAATGACCAGATAATCTGAATATTTGCAATTCTGACTGAGGGATAGATATTGGCTAGGACCCCGGGAATAACCTTCCTGCTTGTAATTGAAATAGTGCCATAGGATCTACTCTATTCACCCAAGCAGCAGACTGAGTGTCCTTTTCACAGTTCATTCAAAAGACAGCACCTTCAACATTCCTTAGTGCAGCACTGAATTGTCAGCTTTGTTTTTTGTGCATAAGCCTGAGAGTGGGACATAAATCCAGAATTTGTGATTTAGATGATGCATTTGAGCCACAGCTTCAACATAAATAGAGACTTTCAGATGACTTGCAAGTTGGCTTAATAAGACAAAAACAGACAGAATTGCTATGCAAAAAACTGAAGCATGTCTCACATCCTCGAAGTCTGATTTTACAATCTGAGAATCTATTATTTTCCTTATTAAGTATTCAATAGCATAAATGCTATTGAATAATTAATAAGCATAGATGCTATTGAAAGGTTTAAGGATGTCAGTCAACAATTTGTCATTCTATTGGTCAAGTGTTCCAAATACTGAATATTTAAAATATCAGTAGGCAATTACTCATAGTCATTCACATCCTTTTAATGAGTCAGCTATTGAGAAAATTATCACGCAAGCAGAGCAGTGCACAGCAGTAACATGTGAATGACCTAAATCTGCCACCTTGAATTTGAGATGTTGCATCAGCATTCTACTTCTCAAGTTAGCAATAATTCCGCATTAAATGAAAACAGCTTACCAGAATTCAAGCTTTGGGTAGCCATGGTATTGTAACAGCAAGATTCATAATCAGGACATATCGCAAGAAATGCTAATGTAAAGGGAATACAACATTTATAGATGGCTATAATTTACAAACTTAAATAAAGGAGCCAAAATCTAAAGCCATTCTGATTAAACAATGGACTGCAGTTCCTTCTTTGTGACAGGATTAAAGGGTTTTCAGGACCTTTGTCCAAAAGTTTACAAATTTACTACAAAGTTTTGTTGCCTCATGGTAACTACAGGATGGTTTCTGATCAAGATGTTTACAAATTAACATAGAATTTATTGCAAACTTGAATATAACTGTAGTTGGAGTAATTCAATTCATTGCATATTTGTAGTATTGGATGATCGAGTGAGACTATTGCAAATTCTTCAGTTAAAGAAACTCTTTGACTATAGTATGACTTGAACACAGAAGTCAGTCTTAGAGCAACCTTTGTAGGAAGCCTATGAACAATAAAATCCAGGCAAAGCGTCTGAGAAAATTAAATAAACTGAGGTGAATGAGGCCAGTGATGAGGCTATGACCATGGAAATGGTAGAATTAGATGTTTACAGATTGCAAGGGACTCAACCTCCTAAAGGGAGGTCCACTAGATTTCAGGAAGATCTTTTTATGATTCATGCACTAGGAAACCAAGATCCCTCTGCATGTCATAATTCTGCATTCTCTCACCAATTATTCTTTTAAAAATTGTTCTTGATGTATGTTTCACCAGCTGGGCCAGTATTTATTGCTGGTAGTGGCAAGTTACCCGCCTGAACTTCCACAGTCCATTTGGTGTAGGTACGATGTGATTTTAGGAAGGACCTTCCAAGATTTTATGTGGCAACACTGAAGAAACAGTAATATGTTTTCAGGTCAGGGTGCTGTGTTGGGTTGGAAATTACAGGTGGTATTACAAGTTAGAACACCGTCCAGAAAGCCAATAGCTAATGTGAATGCCTTGAGCTGCTTCCCCGATGTCAAGAGGACATTTCACTGACTGTATCATCAAGGAGCCCTAGCACAACGAGAATCAATGGGAATTGGGGGAAAACTCTCTGCTGGTTGAAGTCATAAGTAGCATAGAAGAAAATGGCCGTGGTTGTTGGAGGCCAGTCATCTCAACGACAGAACATCTCTCCAGATTGGTGTAGTGTCCTAGGCCCAATCATTTTAAGTTCCCGCCAGCATAAGGTCAGAAGTGGGAATGTTCATTGATAATTGCAGAATATTCAGCATTCCTCAGATACTGAAACAATCCATGTCCAATAGTTTCAAATCTGGACAGGATCCACATTTGGACTGATAAGTGGCAAATACTACCCAGTACTAGGCAGTGATCATCTCTAACAAAAGAGAATCTAACCATTTCCTCTTGACATTTAATGGCATTATCCCCCATCATCAACATCTTGGGCATTATCATTGACCAGAAACTGAATTGCACTAGACGTTATAAATATTGTGGCTATAAGAGAAGTTCAGAGGCTAGAATTCCTGGAGTGAGTAACTCATCTCCTGACTTCCAAAGTCATTATTGAAAGGTATAATCAGGACTGTGTGGAATACATCCCACTTGCTTGGATGAGTGCAGCTCCAAGAACATTCAAGAAGCTTGACATCATCCAATACAAAACAGCCTGCTTGACTGACTCCAAATCGACCAACATTCACTTCTTCTAGCATTGATGCACTATAGCATTAATATGTACTGTCTATAAGATTCACATAAGAAATTCACCAAGGCTCCAAAGACAACTCCTTCCAACTTACACTCACATGAAGGACAGGGACAGGAGATACATGGAAATACCACCTGTAATTTCCAATCCAACACACCACCCTGACCTGAAAGCATATTACCGTTTCTTCAGTGTTGCTGCATAACATCTTAGAAGATTCTTCCTAAAATCACATTATACCTACACCAAATGGACTGTGGAAGTTCAGGCGGGTAACTTACCACTACCTGCCATCCAGGGGAAAGAAACTAGATGTCAAGAAATTCTGACGCGAAAGACATGGTGGATACCTGGTAACTCCAGCTTGCTGCTTGCTCCTCCAGGCATTCATTTTGGACAATATCTCAGGGTACAGTCAATTGGCAGCAGCTGCATCCCACACCCATGAATGCCAGCCCCTCCACACCGTCATAGTTCACCTCCAATCCACTTTACAGTGCAATATTATGCTATGCTTTGAATCACACCAACAACTATTGTTGGAATGCAGCTGCAATGACACTTTACATGGAGGGACAAGTACCCAAATCACAGACTGGACCAAGCTCTACCCCAGACTTCTTGCTTTCTTAGCACTCACTCACACAGTTAATGCCTACACAGATGTTCAGAACATCCCTGCCTTGCCTTTTATTGCATTGTCCTTTCAGCCAGAATTTACAGGTGCACAGTGCGTCAGCTTTGACTTGCTGTTTAGCACAGGCACAAGGCTAGGGAGTTTGGCCTGGTTGTCAGAAGTCATCAGCTAAGAGGGTGGACATGTTGCAGTAAAACACCATACTTTGTCAGTTTCATAGAAAGTTCCTTAGGAGTGTAGAGAGAGAGAGAGAGAGAGTAACCTTTGACTGCCACCAGGAGTCACTCTTATTTCAGATCCCTCTATGCAAAATGGGGTGCCAATTTTTCCTTACCTGACATGTCACAAGTCATGTAGAGCAGCTTTGGATTGCCAGTGCATGACAGGGTACACATAGCTTTTTAAACTATGATGCCAGGATCCTGGGGTTTTTTGAGCATTGGTGAGTATTTATAGCTACAGTGATTGGGAAAATTGAGCTAACATCAGTCGAGAGAAGTGTGGTGGGGATATGTTTGATTTTATTCACTCATGGGACTTGGGCTGGCCATGTTATTGTCCATTCCTAGTTTCCCTTGAGAAGGTGGTGGTGAGTTGCCTTCTTGAACCTCTGTAGTCCCAGTTTGATCAGTAGACCCACAATACCCTTAGGGAGGGCATTCCAAGATTTTGACTCAATGACAGTGAAGGAATGTGGAGGTATTTCCAAGTCATGGTGAATGGCTTGGAGAGGAGATTGTAGGTATTGGTGTTCCCATGTAACTGTAACCCTTGTCCTTCTAGATGGAACTAGATGGTCATGACTGGTCATGAAACTGGAAGATGTTGTCGAAGGATCTTTGATCAATTTTTGCAATGTTTCCTGTGGAAAGTGCACACTGGTATTTCTAAACATCGGTAGAAGTGGAATTGGATGCTTGAGGATGTGGTGTTAATCAAATGGTCTGCTTTGTCCTGGATGATGTCAAGCTTCTTGAGTGTTGTTAGGGCTGCACCTGTCCAAGGGTATTCATCACACACCTGCCTTGTGCCTTGTAGATGGTGGGCAGGCTTTGGGGAGTGAGAAGATGAATTACTCGCTGCAGTATTTCTAGCCTCTCACCTGCTCTTGTAGCCAGTGTGTTTATGTTGCAAGTCCAGTTTTGGTTCTGATGAAAGGTAACTCCCAGAATGTTGGTAGTGGGGGATTCAATGATGGCAATACTATTGAATATCAAGGGTATTGATTAGTGCATTTACGAGATGCTAATGTTATTTGCCACTTGTCAGCCCAAGCATGGATATTGTTCAGATCTTATTGCATTTGAATTTGGTCAAGAGTGTGGTGCTGAATAAACACAGCTGGTCAGGCAGCATCTCAGGAGCAGGAGATTCTCTGGGTCCTCAGATTCTGCCTGACTAGCTGTGCTTTATCGGCACCACACTCTCGACTCTGATCTCCAGCTTCTGCAGTCCCCACTTCCTCTGACTGCATTTGAACATGGCCTGCTTCAGTTTATGAGGAGTCATGAATGGTACTGAATGTTGTGCAATCATTGACAAACATCTCCACTTGGGACCTTATGATGGAGGGAAGGTCATCTGAAGATGTTTGGGCCTCAGATACTATTCTGAGGTATTCCTGCAAAGATATACTAGAGCTGAGATAATTGACCTCCAACAACCACTGACCATCTGCTTATGTTCCAGGTATGACTACAACCAACAGAGAGTTTGCCCCCAAAGTCGATAGATTGTAGTTTTGCTCGGGCTCCTTGATGCCACATTAGGTTCAATGTGGCCTTGATGGCAAGGGATTTCACTCTCACTTCACCTCTAAATTTCACCTCATTTGTCCATTTCAGCTCTGTTTGAACCAAGGCTGTAATGAGGTCATGAGTTGAATGGCACATTTACATCCCACAGGCTCCAGACATGTGTTGTTACATGTCTGAACAAGTTGGTTAAAAATATCTAAAATAGTTCACCAATTCCATGTGCAGGCTCAATAGAGCTGAGTGCAAATATAATCCATTAAAATGGACCTTGCAGATGTTCTGTGTTTTGCTGAACCAGCAATTGAAGGTCTACTAGCCATGACATCATACTTATAATCCATGCAATCAGAGGCACAGCATAAACTGCCGAAGGCTTTTCAAGAAACACTTTGAGAACGTGGATAAAAAAATAAAATGCTTTACTTCTTTTCTGAACTAATAGAGCTAAAATCTCATCTCATCTCTCTGTTGTAGGGAGGAATACACAATTCAAGAAAATAAGTGGGATCAGCTACAACATTTGTAGAAAAGGTTGCTGCCTTACAGGAAGATCTGGAGCAAGTACACATGAAACAGATCAGGCTCGACTGGAGCAGCTACAGAAACATGAGCTTGATCTCAAACAATGATGAATAAAATGACAAATCTTCAAAACCAGTTAGAGATGCACAGTATAAAGCAAGAAACTGAAAATTGCTTACAAGACAGTTCTTTCAGAAATAAATATGCTCTCATGAAAGAATTTAAATATCTCACAGAAGAAACTGAACAACCACCGAAGCACCAAATGGAAGAGATCTAGGTTTGTAAGAAAGTAAAAAAGGAAACAAAAAGTTGATGGTGGCCAGACAGTTATTGTAACAGGTTATGAAGGTGAACAATGTACTGCACAATGGAAGACTCAAACGTTGATTGAATTAGAGGAATACACATTTAATTAGAAGCTTCAACAGGAGTTGGAAACTCTTAAAGAACAAAACAATAAATTCTAAAAAGATTTGAACAATGCAACAAGAGAGATCAGCCACTTTTCTGGAACAAAACCTAGTTCTAGTGCTTCAGAATAAAAAGTTCTGGACATCAACTGCAGGCCCAAAATTACAGATGTTTGTTTATCGCATACATTTGTGAGTTCCCATTTAATGTCATTGCCAATATCACCACTACAGTTTGGTAATCTATATACTACCCTCATGAATGTTTTTTGCCCGGTAGTATTTCTCGATACTACCCACACAGTTTCTACATTGTCTGAGCTGATATCTTTTCTCAATATTGTGTTTATACCCTCTTTAACCATTAATGCAATTCCACCACCTTTAACTTTATCTGTCCTTCCTAAATATTGAATACCCCTGGTGTTCAGTTCTCATCCCTGCAGCCTTGTTTCTGTAACCCCAACTGCACCATATCCATTTACACCTATTTGTGTGATTAATTCATCCACTTTATTTCAGATGCTCTGTGTGTTCAGATACAAAGTCTTAAGGCCTGCCTTTTTAATGTTCTTTGTCCCATTTCCACTCTTTTTCTTTGCTGAAATCTTGTTTGATTCTGGCCATTGATTCCTCTGCCTGTCACTTGTCTTATCCCCTGTTCTGTATTTTGTTCGTCCTTGACTCTCTGACTCCATGTGTAGGTTCTCATTTCCCTACAGATTTGTTTAAATCCTTCACAACCGTTCTATGCATCCAAACACATCCCATCAGCCCCAGCCCTGCACAGAGACAACTTGTCCAGTTTGTACAGATCCCACCTCCCCAGAACCAGTCCCAATATCTCAGGACTCTGAAACCCTCCAACTTTCCCATTTTTGAAGCCATGAGTCATCATAGAGTCATATACAATGGAAACAGACCCTTTGGTTCAACTGGTCCGTGCCAAACGTAATCCCAGGCTAATCTAGTCTTACTGCCTGCTCCGGGTTCATATCTCTCCAAACCATTCCTATTCATGTACTTATTCAAATGTGGTTTAAATGTAGTAATATTACCAATATCCACGTCTTCCTCAGCAGCTTCATTTCACATGCAAACCACTCTGTAAAAAAAATGCCCCTTCATGTCTTTATTAAATCTCTCTCCTCTCACTTTAATATGCTGCCTAGTCTTGAAATCCCCCACCCTAGGGAAAAGATACTGACTATTAACCCTATCTATAATCTACATGATTTTATAAACCTCTATAAGGTCACCTCTCCACCTCTTACAATCCAGTTTAAAAATTCCCAGCCTTTTCAAACGTTCTTTATAACTCAAAGCTTCCATACCTGGCAACATCCTGGTGAATCTCTTCTGAACCTTTTCCATCAGGTGTTCATCCCATATATTCTGACTAGCATGTGGCACCAGTAGTAATCCAGAGAACATTAAATTTGACATTCTATTTTTCAGATTGCTTCTTAGCTCCCGATCTTCTGCTTGGAGGACCTTGTCCATTGTTTATGCATGTGTACCATGAGACATGATGTTTTGTAGCCACTCTGAGACTTCCTTGACTCCAACATCAGGGAGGTAAGTCTTTTTTTATTCATTCATGTGACATGGCATCATTAGCTGGCCAGCATTTATTGCTCATCCCTGGTTGCCATTTGGAAAGTGATGAAGAGCTGCCCTCTTCAACCGCTGCAGTCCATCTGATGTACTTTGCCCTTAGGGAGGAAATTTTGGATTTTGATCCAGTGACAGTGAGGGAATGGTGAATTATTTCCAAGTAAGTACAGTCAGTGGCTTGGAGGGGAACTTGCAGATGGTGGTGTTGCTATGTATATGCTGCTCTTGTCCTTTTAGATGGAAATGGCTGTGAATTTGGAAAGTGCTCTTTAAGGGCCTTTAGTGAATTTCTGAGTGAATCCTGTAGATAGGACACACTGCTGTTACTGAGTGTTGATGGTGCAGGGAGTGGATGCTTGTGGATTCAGTGCCAATCAAGTGGGCTAATTTGTCCTGCATGGTGTGAAACTTCTTCAGTGTTGGAGCTGCATGCATCTAGGCAAGTGGGAGGGTCATAGAGTCATGGAGTCACAGAGTTGTACAGCACGGAAAAAGACCCTTCAGTCCAATTTGTCCATGCTGACCAGATATCCTAAACTAATCTAGTCCCATTTGCCAGCACCTGGTCCATATCCCTTTAAACCCTTCCGACTCATATGCCCATTCAATTGCCTTTTAAATGCTATAATTATACCAGCCTCTACCACATCCTCTGGCAGCTCATTCCATATGCGCACCACCTCCTGCATGAAAAAGTTGCCCCTTAGGTCCCTTTTATATCTTTCCCCTCTGACCTAAACCTATGCCCTCTACTTCTGGACTCTCCCAACCCAGGGAAAAAACTTTGTTTATTTATCCTATCCATGCTTCTCATGATTTTATAAACCTCTATAAGGTCACCCCTCAGCCTTCAATGCTCCAGGGAAAACAGCCTCAGGTGATTCAGCCTTTCCCTGTAGTTCAAATCCTCCAACCCTGGCAACACCATTGCAAACCTTTCCTGAATCCTTTCAAGTTTCACAACATCCTTCTGATCGGAAGGAGACCTGAATTGTACAAAATTATCCAAAAGTGGCCTAACCAATGTTCTGTTAAGCCGCAACATGATCTCCCAACTCCTGCACTCAGTGCTTTGAACATATTGGAAAGCATACCAAATGACTTCTTCAATATCCTATCTACCTGCAACTCCACTTTCAAGGAGCTATACACCTGCACTCTAAGGTCTCTTTGTTCAGCAACACTCCCTAGGACCTTACCATTAAGTGTGTAAGTCCTGCCAAGATTTGCTATTCCAAAACAAAGCACCTCACATTTATCTAAATTAAACTCCATCTGCCACTCCTTAGTCCACTGGCCCATTGTATTCTGAAGTAACCTTCTTTGCTGTCCACTACACCTCCAATTTTGGTGTCATCTGCAAACTTACTAACTATACCTCCTATGTTCACATCCAAATCATTTACAATAATGACATAAAGTAGTGGACTCAGCACCAATCCTTGTGGCACTCCACTGGTCACAGGCCTCCATTCTGAAAAACAGCCCTCGACCACCACCCTCTGTCTTCTACCTTTGAGCCAATTCTGTATCCAAATGGCTAGTTCTCCCTGTATTCCATGAGATCCAACCTTGCTAACCAGTCTCCCATGAGAAACCTTGTCAAATGCCTTACTGAAGTCCATATAGATCATGTCCATTGGTCAGCAGAATCATTAATACTACCAGTTCACTGCTGCCCTCAGCGTGACTCTATTTCCCAGAAAGCATTCTGCAATGGTGAAAGTGCAATAGAATAACAAAAATGACAATGTTCCTCATGTAGTATCATCATATACCATTTTTTCTTGAGCGGTCATTAAGTAAATGCTGACTGTTTGCTGCATTGTCACTTGATTAATCCATTCTGTTAAATTTGACATGCGAATCTTTTATCCCTTGCCTATCAGCCATAGAAAAACCTGCAACTTGATTGCCGAACTGTCATTAACTTTCAGTTTTACTTCAGTGCAATTTTCAGACAACATCTAATGGTGTGATTACGATTCCTGTTGAAATCCAGACTTGGACTTTTGATTCTGGGTAGAAAATGCAACATTGCCAGTGGTTCTAGCAGATCATTAGGAATCAGCTGCTTCTTATAATGAAATAAAACAAAGCACTGGAGAAACTCAGCACATGTGGTAGCATCTATGTTCCATCATCCTAACCATGTTTCCTTTTCCATGTCTTCATTTGAAAGAAACGTTGGACCAGATTTACAACTGAAGGCTGAATTGCAACCACCACTTTTCTGACTCAGAATACAATCCGATAAGTAGTTCATATCTGAAAGACCTATATTGATAGTCCAATTCCCTGTTGACTGGGTTAATATTTGTGCTTGCATTTCCCTTTAATTCTGTTTGAAGGCTTATCTCAGAACTTGGGTTTCAACTGTATCAGAACATTTTTGCTGTAATGCTCACTGGAACTGAGATGGCACCAGCATGGTCAGGAGTATTCACTGGAACCAAGATGGCACCAACATGGTCAGGAGTATTCACTGGAACCAAGATGGCATCAAATTGGTTGGGAGTATTCACTGGAATCAAAGTGATGGCAGCATGGTTGGGAGTATTAAAGCTCTTCGAAGCCCGTCTGCTTCAGGCCAGCAAAATCTTTTTTTCTACCTACTTTTCATCTTTTTTCTTTTCTTCTTCCTTTCTTCTTCATCTTTGAGGCCAGAGTGGTGTCGGTAGGGCGGTGGCTGCAACGTCAGCAGCGTGGACTGAAACTTCTGGCAGTGGTGGCAGCGCCTGGAGCCTGGCCTCCCGGCAGCAGTAGGCCCAGAGCCAGGATTCTTGGTTGTGGTAATGCCTGGAATGAGTAGGCCTGAAGCCTGGACTCCTGATGGTGGTAGGCCCAGAGCATGGACTTCTCATGGTGGTATGCCCAGAGCCTGGATTCTTGGCGATGGTAATGCTTGGAACCGGACATTTGGCAGCGGTAGGCCTGGAGCCTGGATTCTTGGTGGTGTCAGGGGCCAGAATGGGTCTCCTGGCAGCATTGCCCTGGCTTCTCGAGTTTTGGTGGTGACGGTGGCAGCAGAACCAGGTCTCTGGGGCATCGGCAACATCATTGCTGTTCCTGGGCTAGGGCTCCTTGAGGACCGGAACGCCTTGCAGAGACTTTACAAAAGCCCTGAAGCCTTAATGCAATCCCAATTTGAATAGAAAACGAACTCTGAGTTTTCTCCAGTTTCCTCATTTCCCCTCCCCCCACCTTGTCTCAGTCAAATCCCTCGAACTCAGCACCGCCTTCCTAACCTGCAGTCTTCTTCCTGACCTCTCCGCCCCCACCCCACTCTGGCCTATCACCCTCACCTTGACCTCCTTCCACCTATCGCATTTCCAACGCCCCTCCCCCAAGTCCCTCCTCCCTACCTTTTATCTTAGCCTGCTGGACACACTTTCCTCATTCCTGAAGAAGGGCTTATGCGCGCTCACTTTCTCCTCGAAGAACCAAATAGAGAACTCAACTCAGACTGAGTTTTATCAATGGAAAGGAACAATTGGTAACGCATTTGTGAGAGACCCTTTGGAGATGACAGACAGATGTAATATAGATCATATCCTGTCAGATATGATAGAATTCTCCATCAAGCTGGAGAGTGAGGTGGTTGATTTTGAGAGTAAGGTATTGAATCTTAATAAGGGAAGTTACAATAGTATGAGGCATGAGTTGTCCATGATGGATTGGGAAATGTTACTGAAAGGAATGACAGTGTATAAACAAAGGCAAACATTCAAAGAGAATGAGTGACCTACATAAATTGTTTATTGTTTCTGGCACAAAGGTCCAAAGAGAACAGTGGCTTATAAAGGAAGTTAGAGACAGCCTTAGATAAAAAAAAAAGTGGAACACAAATTGTCAAAATAAAAAGACCTGAGGAATGGGAACAGTTTCGCAAAGGAGGACCAAGGAATTGCTTAAGAAGACGAAAATAGAGTATGACAGTAAGCTTGTTGGGAATGTACTAAATGACTGTAAAAGTTTCTATAGGCATGTAAGGAGAAAAAGATTGGTGAAAACTAATGTGAATCTCTTGCAGTCAGAAATCAGGAAATTTATAATGGGAAACAAAGAAATGGATGATGAATTAAATTTATACTTCATGACATGAGTACTGTACCAGAAATGATGGGGAACAAGGGTTTAGCGTGGGAGAGGAACGTGTGGTTTGTGTTTGTTCATGTGGTTGAGGAGGGTTTAAACTAGTTTGGCACAGGGGTGGGAATCAGAGAAATGGATAGTTGTAGATGGGGCAGTGAATCTCTTGGAAAGCTTTTTCACATGATGAAACAAAGGGATCAGTTAAAGTGTGTCTGCTTTAAAGCAAGGAGTGTCAGAAATATGAGTAATGAACTTAGAGTATGATCAGTACTTGGGACTATGAACTTGTGCTGGAAAAGCACAGCAGGTCAGGCAGCATCTGAGGAGCAGGAAAATCAATGTTTCATTTATCTCTCCACTCTGCAAATACCCTGCCTCTATTCCTGATGAAGGGCTTTTGCCTGAAACAACGATTTTCCTGCTCCTCGGATGCTGCCTGACCTGCTGTGCTTTCCCAGCACCACTCTAATCTAGACTCTGATCTCCAGCATCTGCAGTCCTCACTTTAGCCACTATGATGTTGTGGCCATAACGGAGACATAGGTTTCACAGGGGCAGGAATGGTTGCTTGATGTTCCAGGGCTTAGAACATTTAAGAAGAACAGGGAGGGTGAAAAAAGAGGAGGGGGTGCAGCATTGCTGATCAGAGAGTGCATCACAGCTACAGAAACAAAGGTTGTTGAGGCAGGTTTGTCTGCTGAGTCAGTATGGGTAGAAGTTAGGAACAGCAAGGGAGCAGGAACCTCATTGGGGGTTTTCTACAGACCCACTTATACTAGTAGGGAGATTGAAGAACTCATAGGCCGGCAGATTTTGGAAAAATGTAGATGTAGCAGGGTTGTTGTTATGGGTAACTTCAACTTTCCCTTTTTGCAGCAGAGAGTGACGGGAGCTGGGCGGAAGTGAAGTCGGAGCGCAGAGGCTGTTGGGAAGGTGGGTGAGTGTTATTTAAGTAGGTGTGTTCTAGGCCCCAGGTTCTACACAGTAGGGCCTTCCTCCCACCCTCCTTCTCTAACCTAAATTAAAAACAGACTTGCAACAAAACACGGGGGTCAAGGGAAGTTTCTGTTGAGAAAAGAGTGAGTCTTTGGCTCAAGAATCTTCAACAAAGAAGTTGAGAGAAGTGATTACACCACAGTTGAAGAGGGTGAAGACATGACTGCCAAGCTGATTCAGTGTACTGCATGCATGATGTGGGAGATCAGGGACTCTGGTGTAGCTGGCTTGTATAACTGTGGAAAGTGTGTACACGTTCAGCTTCTGACAGAGCATATTGCAGCACTGAAGAAAGAACTAGATGGCCTCAGGCTTATCCGAGAGAACAAGATCTTTCTGGACAGGACCTTCAACGAAGTTATTACACCGAGCATACCAGAAGAGAGAAGAAGGGAGAAGTCTTCCACTGTCTACCCTATCTAATCCTCTGACCATCTTGTATGTGTCTATCAAATCCCCTTTTAGCCTTCTTTTTTCCAATGGCAACAGACCCAAGTATCTCAGCCTTTCCTCATAAGATCTTCCTTCCAGACCAGGCAACATCCTGGAAAACCTCCTCTGCACCCTTTCCAATGCTTCCACGTCCTTCCCAAAATATGGCGACCAGAACTGTATACAATATTCCAAGTGTGGCCGCACTAGCATTTTGTACAGTTGCAGCATAATATTGCAGCCATGGAACTCAATCCCTCTACAAATGAAACATAACACACCGTATGCCTTCTTAACAGCACTATCCACCTGGATGGCAACTTTCAGGGATCTATGTGCATGGAATCCAAGATCCCTCTGCACATCCACACTACCAAAAATGTTCCATTGACCCGGTATTCTGCCTTCTTGTTATTCTAGCTGCATTGAATTCCATTTGCCACCTCTCAGCCCAATCCTGCAGTTTATCCAAGTCTCCCTGCAACCTGTAACATTCTTCCAAATTGTCCACCACTCCATTAGTGTCATCTGCAAATTTACTAATCCATCCACCTATGCCTGCGTCTAAGTCATTTATAAAAATGACAAACAGCAGTGATCCCAAAACAGATCCATTAGTAACCGGACTCCAGATTGAATATTTTCCAACAACCACCACTCGCTGCTTTCTTTCAGAAAGCCAGTTTCTAATCCAAACTGTGAAATCACCCTCAATTCCATGCCTCTGCATTTTCTCCATCAGCCTACCATGTGGAACCTTATCAAAGGCTTTATTAAAGTCCAAGTATGCCACATCAACTGCCCTACCCTCATCTTCATCCTTGGTCACCTTCTCAAAAAACTCAATGAAGTTTGTAAGACACGACCTGCCCTTGACGAAACCATGTTGATTATCCGAAATCAAATTGTTGCTTGTTAGATGATTATAAATTCTATCTCTTATAATCCTTTCCAAAACCTTTTCTACAACCAAAGTAAGGCTCACTGGTCTATAATTACCTGGGTCATCTCTACTGCCCTTCTTAAACAAGGGCACAACATTTGCAATCCTCCAGTCCTCTGGTACTAAACCTGTAGACAATGACGACACAAATATCAAAGCCAAAG
This sequence comes from Chiloscyllium plagiosum, assembly GCF_004010195.1. NCBI lineage: Eukaryota > Metazoa > Chordata > Chondrichthyes > Orectolobiformes > Hemiscylliidae > Chiloscyllium > Chiloscyllium plagiosum. Next base: position 516,519 of record NC_057741.1, read on the forward strand.
GCTCTGCTATCTCCTCCCTAGCTTCCCAGAGAACTCCTTCTCGAGTTGATAACACCTCTTCGTAACTAACCTCCATCCTTTCTTGTCTAATATCTCATATCTCAATCTTCTCCTCTACAATATTCTCCTTTTCGTGGGTAAACACCGATGAGAAATGTTTTTTAGCACCTCTGCGATCTCCACAGGGTCCACACTCAACTTCCCACTTCTGTCTTTGACTGGCCCTATTCCTACCTGAGTCATCCTTTTATCCCTCACATACCTATAGAGAGCTTTAGGGTTCTCCTTTATTCTATTTGCTAAAGACTGCTCATGTCCTCTCTTTGCTCTTCTTAACTCTCTCTTTAAATCCTTCCTAGCTGATCTGTAACTCTCCATCGCCTCATCTGAACCATCTTGCCTCATCAACACATAAGCTTCCTTAGAACATAGAACATAGAACATTACAGCGCAGTGCAGGCCCTTCAGCCCTCGATGTTGCGGCACCCTGTCATACTAATCTGAAGCCCATCCCACCTACACTATCCCATGTACGTCCATATGCCTGTTCAATGACAACTTAAACGCACTTAAACTTGGCGAATCTGCACGGTTGAAGGCAAAACATTCCATACCCTTACTACTCTCTGAGTAAAGAAACTACCTCTGACATCTGTCTTATACCTATCCCCCCCTCACTTTAAAGTTGTGTCCCCTCGTTTTTGCCGTCCCCATACTTGGAAAAAGGCTCTCCCTGTCCACCCTATCTAATCCTCTGATTATTTTTTTTTCCTTCTTTCACTTAACAAGAGATGCAATTTCTGTAATAAACCATTGTTCCCTTATTTTATCACTTCGTCCCTGCCTGACAGGGACATATCTATCAAGGACACGCAATATCTGTTCCTTAAACCAGCTCCACATTTCCATTGTCTGCATCCCCTGTATCTTGCTATCCCATTCTTGGCTAATCGCATTGTAATTGCCCTTTCCCCAATGATAACTCTTGACCTTTCCATCGCTAAACTAAACGTAACTGAATTATGGTCACTCTCTCCAAAGTGCTCACCTACAACTAAATCAAACACCTGGCCTGGTTCATTACCAAGCACCAGATCCAGTCTGGCTTCCCCTCTTGTCGGCCCTTTGACATACTGTCAGGAAACCCTCCTATACACATTGGACAAAAACTGATACATCCAATGTACTAGAGTTATAGCATTTCCAGTCAATGTTGGGGAAGTTAAAGTCCCCCATAATGACTACCCTGCTCCTTTCACTCCTACCCAGAATAATTTTGCCAATCCTCTCTCCCACCTCCCTGGAACTCTGTGGAGGCCTATAAAAAACTCCAGCAGTGTGACCTCTCCTCTCCTGTTTTTAACCTCAGCCCACACTACCTCAGTAAACGAGTCCTTGTAAAAGGTTCTTTCAGCCACCGTTATACTATCCTTGATGAACAAGGCCACGCCTCCCCCTCTTTTATTACCTTGCCTTTTCTAATGAAAGATCTAAACCCTGGAACCTGCAACATCCATCCCTCACCCTGCTTTATCCATGTATCTGAAATGGCCACAACATTGAAGTCCCAGGTACCTATCCATGCTACAAGCTCACCTCCCTTATTTCAGATACTTCTGGCATTGAAGCAAACACACTTCCAACCAGCTTGCTGTCTGCCAGCATATTCCTGTGAAATCCTGTCCCTGTCCTCCCTACTCTCATCCTCCTGTGCACTGCAACTACACCTCAGGTTCCCATCCCCTTGCTAAGCTAGTTTAAACCCACCCGAATATCACCAGCAAGTTTCCCAACCAGGATATTAGTACCCTTCTGGTTCAAGTGAAGACCGTCCTGTTTGTACAGGTCCCACCTTCCCCAGAATGAGCCCCAATTATCCAAGTACATGAAACCCTCCCTCCTGCACCATCCTCGCAGCCACATATTCAACTGATATCTCTCTTTATTCCTTGCCTTGCTATCACGTGGCATGGGTAACAAACCAGAGATAACAACTCTAGCTCTCAGCTTCCACCCTAGCTCCCTGAAATCCTGCCTTCCATCCCTATCCCTCTTTCTACCTATGTCATTGGTACCTACATGGACTACACCTTGAGGCTGGTCACCCTCTCCCTTCAGGACCCCAAAGATATGATCCGAGACATCACGGACCCTGACACCTGGGAGGCAACACACCAAGGGCGAGTCTCGTGCGTTCCCTACAAACCTTCTATCTGAGCCTCTAACTATTGTGTCCCCAATGACTAACTCTCTCCTCCTCTCCCTCCTTCCCTTCTGTGCAACAGGGACAGGCTCTGTCCCAGAGACCTGGGCCCCAATGCATACCCCTGGTAATTTGTCCCCCTCAACAGTATCCAAAACGGTATACATGTTTTTCAGGGGAACAACCACAGGGGATCCCTCCACTGACTGTTTTTTCCCCCTTCAAACAGTCACTCAGCTTTCTTCATTCCTAGGAGTAACTACTTCCCTGTAACTCTTATCTATCACTGCCCCTGCCTCCCGAATGATCCAAAGTTCAAAGTTGAGTAGCCGGTAAACACGCTTGAACAAATCAAGATTGATGGAGTTGACATGCTGGAAAGTTTGGCAAACATTAAGATTGGTAATTCCCCAGGACCAGACCAGATTTATCCCAGGTTGCTCTGGGAAGCGAGAAAGGAGGTTGCTAAGCCGCTGGGGAAGATCTTTGCTTCCTCCGCGGGAGTTGTACCGGAAGATTGGAAGGAGGCGAATGTTGTTCCTCTTTTCAAGAAGGGGAATAGGGAAATCCCTGGCAATTACAGACCAGTCAGTCTTACGTCTGTGGTCAGCAAAGTTTTGGAAAGAATTCTGAGGGATAGGATTTATGACTATTTGGCAAGCATAGCATGATTAAAGTCAGTCAACATGGCTTTGTGAGGGGCAGGTCATGCCTCACAAATCTTATTGAGTTCTTTGAGGAGGTGACCAGACAGGTCGATGAAGGTTGAGCAGTGGAAGTAGTGTATATGGACTTCATCAAGGCATTTGTTAAGGTTCCCCATGGTAGGCTCATTCATAAAGTCAGGAGGTATGGGATACAGGGAGATTTGGCTATCTGGATTCAGAATTGGCTGGCTGACAGAAGGCAGAGAGTTGTTGTAGATGGAAAGCATTCTGCCTGGAGGTCAGTGTTGAGTGGATCCCTCAGGGCTCTGTTCTTGGGCCTCTGCTCTTTGTAGGTTTTATAAATGACTTGGATGAGGAGGTTGAAGGGTGGGTTAGTAAATTTGCAAATGACACAAAGGTTGGAGGTGTCGTTGATAGTATCGAGGGCCATTGCAGGCTGCAGCACGTCATGGACAGGATGCAGAGCTGGGCTGAGAAGTGGCAGATGGTGTTCAACCTGGATAAATGCGAAGTGATGCATTTTGGAAGGTCAAACTCGAATGCTGAATATAGGATTAAAGACAGGATCCTTGGCAGTGTGGAGGAACAGAGGGATCTGGGTGTGCAAATATATAGATCCCTCAAAGTTGCCACCTAAGTGGATTGGGCTGTTAAGAAAGCCTATTGTGTTTTGGCTTTCATTAACAGGGGGATCGAGTTTAAGAGCTGCAAGGTTTTGCTGCAGCTCTACAAGACCCTGGTGAGACCACACTTGGAATATTGTGTCCAGTTCTGGTCGCCCTATTATAGGAAAGATACAAAGGCTTTGGAGAGGGTGCAAAGAAGATTTACCAGGATTATGCCTGGACTGGAGGGTTTGCCTTATGAAGAGAGGCTGACTAAGCTTGGGCTTTTCTCTCTGGAGAGGAGGAGGAAGAGAGGTGACCTGATTGAGGTATACAAGGAAATTAGAGGAATGGATAGAGTTAATAGCCAGAGACTATTCCCCAGGGCAGGATTGACTGGTACGAGGGGTCATAATTTAAAGATATTAGGAGAAAGGTATAAAGGAGATGTCAGAGGTAGGTTCTTTATGCAGAGAGTTGTGAATGTATGGAATGTGTTGCCAGTGGTGGTGGTGGAAGCAGAGTCATTAGGGACATTTAAGTGGGCAAATGCATGCCAGCTACAGTATAATGTGGATAAATGTGAGGTTATCCAGTGAGGTAGCAGAAATAGGTTGGCAACTTATTATTATTATTTGAATGGCTGTAAATTGAGAGAGGGCAGTGTTCAACAAGACCTGTGTCTTCTTGTGCACAAGTTTCTGAAAGCAAGTGTGCAGGTGCAGCAAGTCGTAAAGAAGGTAAATCATATATTGAACTTCATAGTGAGAAGATTTGAATACAGGAACAATATGTCTTACTACAATTATACAGAGCATTGGGGAGGCCCCACCCAGAATATTGTATGCAGTTTTGATTTAATCATCTGGATGCTTTTGCAAGAGAAGGAGTGCCGTGAAGCTTACCAATTGATCCCTGGGATGGCAGAAATTTCATATGAGGAGGAATTGAGTTAGTTAGGATTGTATTCACTGAAGTTTAAAAGAACGATTGTAAGCCTCATAGAAACCTAAGGTTGGGGTTTTCAGCTTGATGATCAGCTATTGATTGCTGGAGCTGGCATGAGGGGTTAAGTAGTTTACTCCTGTTCCGATCGATGTTGCTACCAGTGGCCATCAAGATAAACCTTCTCCTAAATTTCTACATCAATGAATCATTCCAGTGGAAGCTGGTGACAGTAACAACACCTCACAGTTTGCTGTCACTCACTACACCAGGGAGATGATAATCACCCTGTTGAAAGGAAGGAGAACTTCCTTACTTTGTTGCTGACTAGAGACAGAGGAGCACAAAGCTTTGCCAGACTTGGGATATGCCTAGTGTTGAAAGGTTTACTTATTTGTATTAAAGTAACCTCTAGGTCCCATGTGATAAAGGGAAGGTGTCCAATTATCAAAAGGGATTTGTCTTGTGATTGTGATGAGAAAAACCTTTCGGTGAATGTATGCTATCTTTGAAGAAGCCACCTTGCTCCTCCCTCTCTTTTCTGTGTGCATGCCAATCAGGGTTGTCCTGTTTGCTATCTCTTTGTAATCATGATTTGAGTTGTATATGGATCTATTGAGTTGTATATGATCTATCCTCTGTGTCACCAGTCCACAAACTTTCTTTTCCCTGATTCCTATACACTCAGTATCAGTGACTTATCACAGAGAGACCTTGACTCTATGTTAGTCTGAAAAATTTGTGGTGTGTTCATTGTCAAGCAGGCACCTGCAAATCAACTATCAAGTGACTGTCCTTCCTCACCAGAAACATACTGCAGATCTAGTTCTTCATAGTGAGCAAGTGACTGGCCACAGGGTGAAGTTTTGGCTGCTCAAGGGAACAGGGACGGGATGGAAAGTAAGAGATCCATAGTCACATCTGGTACAACTTCCACTTCATGGAGTTGCAAAGGGGCTAGAGACAGGAACATGTCCTCATCCAAATGTTCTCAGTGACAAGGATGTAACAATCAATTATGTGCTACTGAGGGCCATCTTCTCCAGTAATCCCTTGTTTCACAGGTATGCCTATCACCTGGTCAGCTCCCTGCAGTTATGTGTCACCTTGTTACATGTGAGAGTAGCAGAATATCAGTGATTATGGCATAGTGTTGTTGGGGGTGTACCTGTCATTGCTGTCATAGAAGGTATATGTGGACAGTAAGTGATGGATGTCAATTTGGCAACATTGGTAGGTGTATGAAGTAGGGTGGATTATATAAAGGTTATGCACAAGTCCTGATTTCCCTGAGGGAGTCCTACCCATCATGGAAACATTACATCTCTCTTCCTTTCTGTGTTGGATATTTGCCTGCTGCTGAAAATTGATCTTATCAAACTTTCTCCCCTGTTCTTTAAATAAGCCTCCTTGAACGCACATTGTCTAATTACCCTACATGCCCATTTCAATACACAGTTGATGCTTTATGAATGGTGGTCCTGAAGGGGTTCATATTACCTCTGGCTCTCCCCATTCTACTGTATATACACAGTCTGTGGATGCAGCTGAGATGTTCTGTTCCATTTATTGGAAGGAGCAGATATATGTATATATAAAATATACAGGCACAAGCTCCCTAAGGTCACTGTAATTATGCCTGACCAAACACAGTTGTTCTTTTGCCATCATGCAATAAACCTGTCTGTAATTATGCTTTTTTTTGTAAGTTCTTACACAGTGTACTCCTTCCCCAATCACTGGAAAGACCCAAGACAAAAAAAAAAATTGCTGGCAGTGAACTACCTCAAATAACATTCAGCCTATATCACATGTTGCTAGAGATGGCAAATACCACAAAGTGTGGGTACCTGGGAAAATACCACATGTACTTGAAGGTCAGGAAATGCATGATATCCTGACTCAGCGGGTTATTCATATGAAACTCCCAACAATGTTAGATGAGCATTTTCATTGCACGGGAAATTATTGTAAAACTTGTGGTGGGCTCTAAATTGAACAGCTTTCCAATAGAGTAGCATTCCGGTTTCTGTTTTCCAACTTGGGATGTTTGCTTTAATATGGCAAAAGGTGCTACATTAATCAAACATTTTGTCATTTCTACTTGTACAGTAGATTTTTTTAAAATAGTGACAAGTTATGTAAGACCAGAAGTGATAGTAGAGGGATTGTTATTGCAATACATGACAGCTTGACAATTCTGTCATATTGTAAAATCATTGACACATCTAGTTCCTGTGAAAATCACATGGAATTTTTGATCCTCCATCAGCAAACATGAGGTTTTTCGTAAACAGCCACTTCTAGCTTTTAAATCAAATTTGAATATGTGTGCTCCTGGAATGGATGAATCAATAAAAATAATTTCATTATAGGACTTCCCAATTTGAATTTAAATATGATTTGAATTTTGCATGCCTCTCAGACATCCTTTACGGAAGTGGAATGCTCATTGCTTTAATGTCGGTGGAATAGCATTACACACAGATTTGAACTTGTTACTAAATCATTCACTAGAGATTCATTGTGCATAAAAGCTGCACCAGTCTGCAAGCAGCATAGAATGTATTATAATACCATACTCTGTTGCCTAGTAACAGAAAGAGCTAGTGCATTTTTATTCAAGGAGAAACAAGTAAAGTAACTAATAGATAGCTTTCTATTTCCTTTTCTGTTTTTTTATCTTATTCATCCTGTAACTAAATTGTTCTTTCACTGTTTTATGTTCTGTAGATTCTTTCATCCATTCCCAGATTAAAAATACATTAAGTAGCAAACGTGATGGCTAAAGAGTTCATTTGTGCCACATCTGTATAACTTAAAATAGAACGTTCTTGAGCACATTTGAAATCAGAGCAACCATTAATATTGGTAATGGCTCCCCGAAATGCAACCAGGATTCCCACCTTAATTCGACATTAGACACTTTGTCTGTGTAAATAGGGGATCCAATACCTGCTTTCAAGTTCTTCTTCCAATATTCATTCGTAATTACACTGCAAAGGCTGTCATCAGTATCCCGAGGGACTTGGCAAGGAAATCCACTAATTGTATTCCTCTGCCTGTGGCTGAGGAAGACTGTGTGTAGCATTAACTTAATATTCAGAATCTTAAAATCAGAGAATTGTTTCAGTGCAGCAGGAGGCCATTCAACACTTTGTGTCCGTACTGCTTCATTGCAAGAGCAACTCAGCCAATCTAATTGCCCCGCCCTTTCACTCTAATCCTGCAATTTTCTTCTCTTCAAGAGCTTTTCCAATTTTTTATGAATGCCATGATGGAATCTGCTTCCTGCTCAGACACAAGCAGTATATTTCAAATGCAAACAAATCACTATGTAAAAAACATTTTTCCTCATGTTATTGCTGATTCCTAATCATTCACCTTAAAACTATTTCCTCTGGTTCTCTGATCTGCCAATGAGAAAGTTTCTTGTGTGTTTGATTCTAGTTTGCTCGTGATTCTGAATGCCTCTATTAAAACTCTTCTCAAACTTATTATCTTAAAGGAGGACAACCACTATCTTATTTTCAGACACCACCACTGTCACCTTGTGTCATTCACTACCACTACCACATCCACTCCCTTCTCTATGTTGAGCCGAAGATCCTTGTAATTATAATTGGCAGAGGATAGACTAGGATAGACTCCCCACTTGTCTTACAGGAGGGAATTTATTGCATGACAAGAATATCTGCAGTTGACACTAACTTGCTAGATATAATTACTCAGGAGCTGTACAGAATATGCCTGCTCCCTTTAGGTACTCATGTGGAACTCAGTGGTCTACATCCAAAATCTGTATGTCATCAGATTATTAAGGGTTTAAATGCAACATGAGCATGAACAATTTTAAAACCATTACCTTATACGACATCTTCCGCCAAGTTCTGTACCACAGCCCCCCATAGTTCATCATTAAACCTTTATAATTAGAAATGAATATAACGGTATTATATTTGGCATCAGCCTATTCCACCCCATCCCCTCCTCCCCCCAACACCATGACATCCCTGACTCATAAATTCAGGAAGTCTGGGCCTTTGACAATTTTTGCAGGACATGCTGTCTGGATTTAGAGAAATGGTAGATCGTTTGCTTGACGGCGGTTGATCTTTATTCTGATTTGTCGCTAATTTATCTGCTGGAGAATATTTTATCTCCTGGATACCTTAATTGAGGAGTTTTTTTTCTGAATACACCAAGTTATTGGTCAATTATCTTCTCTTTTCTGAGTTTCCTCTGTACAGGAAATTTTCCCTGTTAACTCATGTATTTGCCCCACAACATGATCTGAGGGAGCTTTCAAATTTTACAAGTGGCCATCACGGGTGATGGTAGCTCTGTTGAAACAAGTACTTTCTTCCTTATATACCCTGAATTTTTGGACAGGCAACATCTTTTTAATTAGAACTCGAGCTTTTTTTCAGTGTCTTGGATTTTCACACCATGCAATTTCTTTTTTTGGAATCGTTGGACATTGTTCTGACTTCCACAGACTTGTAAGCAGTTCATCTTTACTTTGGTGAAGCAAAGCTTTACTTTGCTGATACATCTTGGCTGAACTGTACGTGTTTAACTTCAGGTTGTGACGTCTGTAGTTGTTTGATTGGTGAGGTCACACCTGCTGTCATGTTAGTAGAAGACTGCTGCTCACTCAGCATTTTCTTTGTCGGTGTCATTGAGTGCCAAGTTTTTGAAGACAGAGAATTACAAATTCCCATTGGTCCTGTAAAGCCTGTGGCTTCTTTCCTGCTGGTACTATGGAACAGTTCTCTTGTATCTATTTGGGTAATCTTATAAATTCTTTTGTCTGTTTGAGTTCCACTATTAATCCAGGACGCCCAATGAAATCTTCCATAGTTGGTCAATAAAGATTTGTTCTGAACCCAAATGTTGTCCTTACCCTAGTCAAATTCCCTCTGTTAGGATTGAGCCCTCCACTACCACCTGATGAAGGAGCATCACTCTGAAAGCTAGTGTGCTCCCAATTAAACCTGTTGGACTATAACCTGGTGTTGTGTGATTTTTAACTTTTTCCCTCTGTTATGACAGGGATGTTGAAGTCAAGATACTCATGTAGGCTCAAAAGTAAAAAACATTGATTGTGAACCATGTACATATTTACAATTCCTATATGATATTTGTGTTGTGGTGTCTTGAAGAATTCCATTTATAGCAGACAGGTTCTGGAAATATGTGAAAACAGCAGAGTTGTTGTGATGGGTGATTTTAACTTCCCCAAGATTGACTGGGACTCACTATATGCGAGACCTTGGATGGGGCAGAATTTGTAAGGGCCATTCCAGAGGGTTTCTTGACACAGTATGTAAACAGTCCAACCAGAGAAGGGGTTATGCTGGACCTGGCATTGGCAAATGAGCCCAGACGGATGAATAAAATTTCAGTGGGGGAGCATTTCAGGACTTGTGACCATAATACTGTGAGTTTTAAGATACTCATGGATAGGGAGAACAGCAGTCCTCAAGTGAAGGTGTTAAATTAGAGAAAGGCGAGCTACAACAATATTAGACAGGAACTGGAGAATTTTCATTCGAGGCAGCTATTTGAGGGTAAAGCCACATCGAACATGTGGGACTATTTCAAATGTCAGTTCAGGAGTGGCACGTCCCTGCAAAAATGAAGGATATATATGGCAAGGTACATGACCTTGAATGATCAGAGATGCAACGACCTTGGTCAAAAAGAGAAAGGAAGCATACATAAGGTCTAGGAGGAATGGAACTGATGAAGCCCTTGAAGTATATAATGAAAGTGGGAAACAACTATAAACAAGGAGTTAGAAGGGCTAAAAGGGATCATGAAAAGTCATTAGCAAACAATTTTAAGGAGACTCTCAAAGCTTTTTATACATATATAAACATTTCCAAGGAAAGGGTTGACCCACTCAAAGAAAAAGGAGGGAATCTATGAGTGGTGCCAGAAGAGGTAAGTGAAGTCCTAAATAAATGCTTAGTGTTGGTTTCCGGAAAGAAAAAGAATTGGTGGAGTATATTCTCAGGGAAGAGTTTGCTGAATCTTGAAGCCAAGTTGCAATTAAAAAGAAAGAAGTGATGTGTGTCTTAAAAGTATATTAAGGTAGATAAGTCCCTGGGTCCTGATGGGATCCATCCAAGACTATTGAGGAGAAAATGATTTGATTCCTTTTTGGCCACAGGTAAGGTCCCAGTGAACTGGAGAATAAGTAATGTAGTTCACATTGTTTCAGAAGGGTAGCAGGGATAATCCAAAAAATTACAGGCCTGTGAGTCGCATGTCAGTGGTAGGGAAATTATTAGAAAAGATTTTCAGGGACAAGATCTATATGTATTTAGAAGCAAATGGATTTACTAGTGATAGAAAGCATGGCTTTGTGCACTGGAAGGTCATGCCTCACTAACTTGATTTAGTTTTCTGAGGAAGTGACGAAGATTATTTATGAGGAAAAAACAGTTAATGGACTTCAGTAAACCCTTTGACAAGATCCCTCACAGAAGACTGGTACAAAAGTCACATAGTATCAGGATGAGCTGACAAGATGGATACAGAACTGACTTAGTCATAGGAGACAGATCAGTGTAAAGATGCTTTTTAGAATGGAAGGTTGTGATTAGTGGTATTCCACAGGGATCAGTGCTGGGAACTCTGCAGTTCATGGTCTACATAAAATGATTTGGAGGAAGATGTGGCTGGTCTAATTAGTAAGTTTGCGGATGATACAACGATTAGTAGAGTTATGGATTGTCAGAGGATACAGCAGAATATAGATCAGTTGGAAGCATGGGAAGAAAATGGCAGATAGTGTTTAATCCGATCAAATGTGAGGTGATGCATTTTGAATGGTTAAGTACAGGTGAAAATTATAGAATGAATGACAGAACCATTTGAAGTATTGATATGCAGAGGGATTTGGGTGTGTAGGTCCAAAGATCACTGAGGGTGGCTGCACAGATAGATAAGTTGGTAAAAAAGGCTTATGTCATGCTTGCCTTCATTGGAAGGAGCACTGAGTATAAGGATAGACAAGTTATGCTGCTTTATAGAACTTAAATTAGGCAACACTTGGAATATTGCATACAGTTCTGATCACCACACTATCAGAAAGATATGGGTGCTTTGGAGAGGGTACAGAAAAGGTTTGCCAGAATATTGTCTACATGGGGGATTTTAGCCAAGAAGAAAAGTTGGATAGATGGATTTTTTTTTCCCACTGGAACAGAGGAGGTTGAGGGGGCGACCTGATAGAAGTTTATAAGATTGTGAATAGTGGAAGGTATGAGGCTTTTTCCCAGGGTAGAGGGACCAATTACTGGGGGACATAGGTTTAAGATGTGGGGGCAGAGGAAGTTTAGAAGAGATCTGTGAGGGAAGTTTTTCACACAAGAGGAAGATAAGTGACTGGCGCACACTGCCAGAGGAGGTGGTGGAAGCTGACACAATAGCAGCGTTCTAGAAGCACCTGGACGACCATATGAATAGGAAAGGTATAGAGGGATACAATTATAGTAGGAAGGGCAAAAGCTGTTGATGCAGGCTTGGCGGGCCTTTTCCTGTGCTGTATTGTTCTTTGTTTATACCGTCTTCCAGGCAAACATAAATGACAGTTCATCACTAAACTCTGTTTCCTGTCACTCAACCTACTGAGCATCCATGCTGCCACTCTCCCTTCTATTCCATGGATTTCTACTACTGAGTAGGCCATGCAGTTAGTGACCCATATTTCTCCAAGGGCAGCGGGGAGTGATGCAAAATTTACATAAATCTGCTGCACCTGGCATCATGCCACTTCATCCTCCAAGGATTCCAGCATTCAGAAGAAAACATTGTTCCCTTTAGAGCGGGGGCGTTCGAAGGGAGGTTGAATAGAAGTGTTCAAAATGATGGGAAGTTATAGTAGTCTAAACAAGGAGAAACTAGCAGAAAGTTCAATAACCAGAGGATACAGATTTAAGATAATAGGTAAAAATGCCAGAGGGAGAAACCAGAGAAGAATCCTTTTATCAAGTTGTTGTCATCTCAAAAGTAATGCGTTAAGAGGTTTGAATGAAGTGAGAAGATTCATTAGTAACTTTCTAAAAGAAATGGAAAATGTACTGAAAAAGGAAATATTTCAAGGACAATAATGAAAGAGCAGACAAGTGGATTGAACAATTTTTCAAAGAACAGAACAGATAAGATGAACCAAATAGTCTCTTTCTTTCTGGGCTGTATCATTCTCTGATTCTGTTTGTTATCATCTCCTGAATGCATAAGCATTTATCCTGTAACTTCACTTCTGAGAATCAGCAATCAGGTTTTTGTCCTTCATACAGCCAACAATGGTCTTATTCAATGTCACAAATGTTTTCCTATATCATTACAACCTTGGTAAATTGCCTCTCCTCATCCTTAGCACTCTTCCCATCAGATCATGTAAAAGAAATACCTAATAATTTGTGAAATTGTACCATTATATATGGAACTCTTGGCTTCTTAATCTGCACCCGTTATATTTGCTTTCTGATATTATTGAATTTTTGAAACTAAACTGATTGAAGTTTTGTTCCTTATATGTATAAGGATGCTAAACACGGAATCCCTTCAGTGTGAAAGTAGGCTATTCAGCCCATCAAGTCCACACAGACCCTTTGAAGAGTATCTCACCCAGATGCACCCTAATCCTGTAACCCTTCCTGCATTTCCCATGACTACATTTCCCTAGCCTGCACACTATGGGCAATCTAGCATGGCTAATCTACCTAACATGCAGATCTTTGGACTGTGGGAGGAAACCAGAGCACCCAAAGTAAACCTACACAGTCTCCCCTTGGAATCAAACTCAGTTCCCTAACACTGTGAGACTGCAGTGCCAACTAATGTGCCACCGTATCATTCCAAATATGATCCTCCCTGGCAGGAAATTGAACCGGAGTCTCCTGTGTAATTGGTGAGGATACTAACAGCTATGCTACCGAGAAACATGTCTGGGAGAATATTTGCATGAAAGTACAGTTACATGAGCAAAAGCATTCTACATTCTGTTAGTGAATGCTGGATATTTTCTTCAAATGGTAACTATAGTAACACAGGCCATGAACAGTTGAAATAAAGCATTTTGAGAAGTACATTCCTTTGAGTTAGATATGAAATCATCTGTTAAATATTTGAACAGGGTATAAAGATGTAAAGAAAAGTCATTCAAATAAAAGAAATTATGGAAATAACCGTAATGAGAATTGAGAGGGGTATTTGGCAGTGGGTGCCCTAATCCTATTATTGTTCAGCATGAGTCAGATCGGAATCTGGCACAACTCTCGAACCTCATTTTTCTGTGCTCCTTCATTTATTCTGATGCTGTTCATTGTCACAATTGCTGCTCTTATACGCAATTTACAACCTTGCAGCTAATAATGATCTTACTCTCAGGTTGTGCTAGCCATCACCAGAGCTGAAAAAAGGAGACAAAGAATGGAAGTCCAGAGATGTGAGAGGAGCTGAGGGAGGAGAGATTGATTCCACCACAGAACACACCAGATGGCCTCTTTCTTTAGAGACCGCAATTTCCCTTCCCACCTGGTTAAAGATGCCCTCCAACGCATCTCGTCCACATCCCGCACCTCCGCCCTCAGACCCCACCCCTCCAACCGTAACAAGGACAGAACCCCCCTGGTGCTCACCTTCCACCCTACCAACCTTCGCATAAACTAAATCATC